>NW_009232088.1:0-13891 GCF_000690835.1 Fulmarus glacialis
GGTCTGCAGCGCCAGCGGGCTGGGCGGCAGTGGCCCGGTTTGCCCAGAGGGCCCTCGGCTCTCGTTTGTCCTGAGGATTCCCATTCACTTTTCTGCCCATCCTCTCTGCTGGGGTTTATCTTAGCCTTTCCTGCAAGTGTAACTTGGGCAGCGTCTGTGTGGCTTTTACAGAGCAGAGACTTTAAACAACATTCAGTTCTGTATGTGCAAAGAAAGAAAAAGGGCTGGGTGTGTGCAGTGGCGTGTGTGAGACAAGGCGTAGTCTTTTCGCAGGGGCTGCTTTATATAGTCCGTCCCTATATTGCGATTGCTGGGAAACTTTCCTTGCAGATGGCGTGCATGCGCTGCCAGCTGTCTGCTGTTGGTGGAGCAGGGAGCGTGGCGGTCCTCTGCCGCTGCGCAGTCCTGCTCCCTGCAAGGATGGATCGGAAAATACTCCGGCTGGGAGCTGGGATTTTGTTGCGTGTCGGACCTCTGAAGTCTCCACAAGCTGGTTGTCCAGACACCGTTAGGAGAGGCAGTACGGAGCCCAGAGAAGGGTTGTGTGTGCTTCACCTTCTCGTGCCATCACAAACAGTTGCTTTGCCCCAAGGACATTTTGGACATACATTGGGCCTTCCTGCCTCTGACATGGAAAACATTTTGAATGCTGTTTCTATAGGCTAAAAATTAGGCTAAAGGTTTTAGCTGAAATACTTTATTGGTCTCAAAAGGACAAATCTGTTTATCAGAGTGACTTGTTGAAAGTCCTTCCAAATAAAGGAAATTCATGTTTGCTGTCTTCACTGTAACATCAATATAAAGCCACGCATGTGGACTGAGACTTCCATGCTGCACTAGCTGTGGGTAGCCACAGTCAAATACACTGTTTCAGTAGAAGTTGGTGCATTCTGTAGGGAAAACAAAGTGTTCCCTTGATGCGCAGCGAGGGTTAGGTAATCCGCATCATCTGTCTGAGGAGACCGGGTATTTTCCCAGCCTCTGAGTAAAGAATTTGAAGTATCTAGATTAAAAAACAACATTGCTTTGACTGAATACCAGCGGATTGCTTAAAACATACAAAGTGATTGAAAGTGCAAAGAGTATGCCTAAGAGCAATAACTGATTTAGAGGATCTGAATCAAAACAGTATAATAAGCATGACATAAAGGCTTTCAACATTGCTTTACTGCAGAAACGAGGGAAAAACCCAAAGCAACCTTAAAGCAATTCACAGAGCAGTCATGAGATTTTCTCTCTAGCAGACTGCTCCTTGCAGGACTCCCTAGAACTAAACCGTGTAACTAAGAGCGATGAACTCTGACATGACAGGCTTCGTGACTACAATATTAAATGTCACGATGGTAATTGCACTACTTAACAAGTTTAGGAAAAAAAAGACACATAATATAAAGAAGAAACACACAGTTGTTTTGTGCAAAAATTAAGTTTTCATCTGTGCAAGTGATCTTGACTACTGGGTAACTCTAACAAAGCATAGACACAGATTTGGATTATTAATAGAATATGGAACATATTGTAGTGATGAGTTCGTTTTCATTTGCTATAACAAAAATTTTTTAATTCAGTAGTTTGTGTTTATTTCTGTTCACATGCTTTTCACTTTTTGTGGCATATCTTAAGAGTCCTGTGGCAATGATCAGTAATGCACTGTTACATTTCAGGAAACAAACACAGAAGTGAATTTCAGTTTTTGGTGGATCAAGTAAATAATCGGTGGAAGAAAAGTGGTAAATGGAAAACAGAAAGTGCTCAAAACAAAGAAGTAGTCACTGTCAAAGAATTGCCAGCGGCCACAGGTTAGTGTTTAATATAGTCCCCGTCTTCGATCCACACTAATAAGTGGGGGGGTTTCCCAAAGAAATGTTCTTTCCTCCCATTGTTCTTCTACAGTTCTTAAAGGGAAAAAAAGCATAAAAATCAAACAGACCCTAAAAAGATTGACTGCCATGGATTTTAGTGTGATACATAAGCACAACCCATAATAAATATATGACTTGTTTGATTTTAGTGGGATTGTGTATAGATGTGCTTTATTTAGGTGTGTATTTTAATTAGCTGGTTGAAATGGGATCTTAGGTTCCAATCCAAATCTACTGAAGTTGCTGAGAGTGGGCATGTGACAATCTGCATCTTTAAAATGAAGGTGATCATGGGTATTGCTTGCTGGGTTTCAGCTTTTCTGTATCATTAATATGATAGGGAGTCGGTAATTAGGAACTGCAAAGACTTTTTTGTAGATTGGAACAAGTATTTATTTGTCCTGAGGTTGAAGCAATAAAATACTTTGGCTTCTTTTAGACTGTTTATAGAGTATGTTGCCTCTCTTTTTTTAACTTGCTTCATTTTGTGTTTATATACTTCAACACAGTGAAAAGTGGGAATGGACAACTGCAGTTACTCAGTTCTTTGAGTTAGGAACAACATCCAGGACGTGTTTATTATCCTCACTACCCACAACATCAAAGAAATACCCACGTGTTCTTTTAAACTTGTTCCCTATAAGCTTGTTCAGTCTCATTTGTTTTATGTGACTGGTTGCTTTGGCTGTGTACGTATATCTTTTGAATGTGTGATTTAGAAGAGCATTCCTCAACCCAGTATAACTTGTGGAGTTATAATCTATTCAAGATACTGAATTTTGGAGAGAATTTCATTGACCAGAATTGGATGCACTGTTGTCTCCAGCCTTGGGAAAATATGGCAGTTTAGTTTGCATCAGCTCTTACAAATCCCTGCTCTCTTGAGTTGAGCTGAACTAATCTTCGGCTGTCTCCTCTAGCAGAGCTCTCAAGAATAAAAATAAATGAAAATACCAATATAATAGTATGAATTTTATCCTTATCGTTTCATGCAGACCTTGATGCAATGCATAATCCTTTCCATGTGAAGGGTTAAAATTAAGGAATCTCAGGGATAAAGTTTATCTTGTTTGACGTAATTTACAGTGATGTTCCACTTCTATAGCAGGGACAGAAGCAACGTGTTATTAGATAATGGGATCACAGACTTTGAAATATTAATTTTTAGCTGTGCTCTGTGGAGAGATCGGCTGCTGTGAATTACTGGGTTTCTATCTTCTGTGTAAGCTTTTTCTTTGTGCACTGAACCACAGACTTTGAGAAGTTGAAGAAAAGCCATATAATTTTTCCAAAAGAGTGCTCAGGTAGAAAATAACTTATATCGGGTGTATCAACCTGTATCGTGTTGACTTAAGTACACGATACCACCGCCTAGTCTGGTTCTGACAAACCTGAAAAATATTCATTACGCTTTTTGTGCACTGAGCGTTCAATAATCTTTGAAATTTCAGTTTCTAGTTTTATGCCAAACATCTGCACCTCATTGACTGTTTGTAAACCATTCAAAAAACAAAACAAAACAAAAAGAAGATTTATGGCTAAAGGAACAAATGCCTAGAGCCTGTTTCCTCAGTGTTCCTTATTAATAGCAATTACCTTTTTATTAAACTGGAAATTATAATACCAGCAGTAGTCTGATGACTTGCCATTTGAAAGCGTAACTGCTGAGAAGAGCAAAGGCTTTGTATGGGTTCCTTACCCACTTTACTCGGATTTTCATGGAAAATTGTACAGTGGAATTGTACAGAATTAAAACATACTTTTTTTTTTTTTTTTTTTTTTTTTTTTTTGGAAAAACCCTTCCTATCTCCCATTGCCCTCTACTGTAGTACTGGTTGATGTAACTTAAACCTCTCTGAAAATCTTGCTCTGTTTTTGATGATGTTTTAATCATCCCTTCCTGATTTACATCATCTTGTTTTGCATCTTTAAACTTAAAATGTTTGATGTCCAGTCTTTATATTTTATAACTTAGGTTTTTGCTTTGCCTAAGGGGAAGCACCATAAGAATTTGATAAATATTTGTGATACACCTCTTCTGGGTTGTGTTATTGCACAGGGCTTTTGCTATTTTTAACCTGTTAATTTCAGAGTTATGTGTCATTAGTTGGACAACTGACTCACTGTAATCTGCCGGTTGTTTTCAACAGACAAAAATATGCTCCTGATATTTAATTATACACTTTAGCGCAAGGGAAAGGGCAAACTGTAGCCGAATTCAAAGACTGTGTAGCTGTTCCACACTCTAATTACAGTTCTGTTTGGCCATTTCTGTCAAAATCATTTCTGGAGGGGTAAAAAGTCAAAGTGGCTTGAGCCAGGAATATAGCTTGGTTCATGAGGGTGGACAGAACACTTCTGTGAACGGCGATGATAAGGATTATTAATGAGATGAGTCTCAGTATGGTTTTAATGTCCTGTGCATCTTTCTAGTTAAATAACTCATTCGAAAATACTTGTGAGTATGGTGTAAGAGTAGTTTCTCTTTACATAACATACTTTCTAGTCTATATTTGCTTTCTCTTTGGAGAGGTAGAAGGTATCTTTTCAGAGAACTGTTCATCTTTTATAGATAAAAACACTTGACACAAAAATAATGGAATGGTTTTACAATTTGTCTGATATGTGTTGTCTAGAAATGATTTTTTGCTATCAAAAAATGGAAATGTCAATTATCTAGATTTGTCTTTCTTACATGTATAAGGAAATAAATCGTAATGCTTCTCTTACTGAAAACAAGCCTATTAACTTGATCTGTAAAACTTTAAAGCTATCAAGCTGTCTCATGCCGTGGATGCAGTGAATTGGTAGCAAGCAGCGGAGAACAGCGCTGTCCCATTAAGTGTTTGCTAATTTCTGGGATAAAGTTTCATCTTAGGAAATGTGACAAATGTCCTTACCCTTTATTCCTCTCCTTGTTTATGTTTGAAACTCATACCAATGAAATGTTTCTGTTTCAGGCTCTGGTTCTTAGAGGGTGGGGTTTTTTTTACTATGCAGGAAAAGAAATTAAACCTTTGAAACTGTGAGAGTTTTGGGAAGCAAGTAAGTGGGAATGAGGCATTGGTATTTAAATATTTATAACTTCATTTTTTCTTAAAATCTGTCTCCAGGCTGCAAAAATTTAAACAATAGTATTTTGCTTTGTCATTCTTGCTAATCTCTGCCTTTCTTCTTGGTAGAACATAGGGAAGAGGATCACACAGCTATTGCCCAAATACTCAAAACAGAAACTCCTGATGGCGAAGGAAGTGAATCTCCTTCCCTGCAGGAAGACCAGAGATCAGTCTCTCCTGCATTTTCACTGTCATCTGGATCAACAAGCAGGTCAGTGAAGAAGAGTCTCTTCTCCCTGATTTATACTAGATTAAACCAAACATGGAAAAACTTTGCCAGTAACCTCGAGCAATACATGCATCCTACTTTATAGGAGGGGTTCCTAAGCTGTGGTTACTGATTCATTCTCCTCCATGTTTCTGGCTGTTCAGTTGCTTGAGGGAAGCCCTTTCAGAAGTAGACCAAGAATGAAGCCCTAAACTGGAGGGGGAGATGTACCCCCTAAAAGGCCCTTGCAGGCTTGCACTGTTCTGGGTTGTGACAGTCTCTTCTTGAAGCTACTCTGCTCAGGATCTGTGCTGAAAGATGAAATGGGCCAGGGAAGATGACTCTTCAGTGCTCACTTAGAAGGGCAGAAACTGGCCCTGTGGCTTTGTTCCCTGGTTTTATGTGCCTGAGGCCTCAGCTTTCCAGTTTGCGGCTTGGGCCATGGCTGCTCTGCTGCTGACAGGCAGTTCTGGAACCTGACGTTTGGTCTGGGTGGCGGCGGCGGGCAGGAACCCGGCAGAATCTCCCGCCCAGGGCTAACGCAAGGCCAACTCTTGCAGATTTGTACGCGATGTCACGTTTGACAGGCGTGCAGATGATAGATGGAGCTGCTTCAACCTTGCTGTGCCTGCTATTGAGGTTGCCCTAGGTTGCCCTAGAGCTCTGATTGTTATTTTAGTTCCACAAAATAAATGCCTTCAGCTTGGCTCTTTATTCCAGAATTTAAATGAGGTGTTCCTGTTCTTTCCTATTTTACTTAATTTTTTTTTTTTGATTGCAAATTAACCTTTTGGTATTAAGGACCTTGGAAAATTTGGAATTTTAATCTTTCTGAATGAGTTCTTTGGAGGTAGAAAGGACTCGTATTAGCTCATCCAAGGTATCATTAAATCTTGTTTTGCTGCCAATTTGGTGTGTGGATGACGTTATGAATGATTCTCCCTGCGGCCTTTGACATCAAAGCTAAACTTTTTAGTTTTCACCTATTTCTGTCTGCAGGCTTGTGTATATCAACTTAAAGTCTGGATGAAAGTGTGTCTAAGAGGCTGTAAGAAAGTTTGCTGAAGGATGTTAGCATGTGGCAGTTACTAATGATCTGAATGTGCTTTCATGAACCAAGTTGGCAGATTTTGTTGGAAAGTGTGCATTTGTTTGCGTTATGTCTGGCTCAAGGCAGAGTTGTTTATTCCTTCTTTTTATGCATTCACTCCCTCCAAATGAAATATTTCCATAGACTTCTTGAATCAAACACAGAATCTCTCAGTTGTACAGACCAGTGGGTAAGCATCACAGATATTTGGACCTTCTTTTAAAAAAAACCATGCTTAATAGCTCCCTGTGGAGCTATTTTACTCTTAAATTCAGCTCCTGCAGAACAGGAACAGAATTGCCAGAATCTGCATAGAATTGTTTTTTCAGAATCTCTCTGGGATTTTTTCTTCACTTTCCTACTTTGTGCATATCCCCTGGCTTGTATGTGTGGTGTGTTTTTTATTTATTATTCTTTAAATATAGGGCAGTTTGCTTAACCTTAAAAGCTAGCTACTGCACTGGTCAAGAAGTTCAACAAAGTGGTGGGTTATTTTGGTGTTGAGTGTGTTTTGTTTTGTGGGTTTTTTTTTTTTTTCTTTTTCGTGTCCCCCGTTATATTGTGTATTAAACTCAACTCCTTGGCAGTTGGGCTCTGGAGTGTGCCATTAGGGCATTACACACTGTAGATTCTCATCCTTTACATCCAAACCCCTGTTTTTATACTCTGCTCAAAAAGAGGTGAAAACAGCAGTAATAATACAGTGGGAGCTTAGCTAAAGTGACTCATGATGCCTTGTGATGCATGGAAGGCACCTCTTGTTTGACTACAGCGTTTCTCGTGCCAAACCGTACCTTTCTGAAGAATGCTCTGGTATGTTCTTCTGTGTTTTCTGGGAAAAAACCAAAGGTTACAGGGATCGCCCCTCTCCAAATACTGATGTGGGGGAATGCTTATGAAAAATAATTAAATGTGCTCTTTGTCTTTAGTGTTTCTGCTCCTGATAGCTACTCTGAAAATTCAAACAGCAGGTCTGATGTCCCAGTGCAATACCAGGTCTTTCTTTGGCCCTTTGAGACATGTCAAGTTCTGCCATGTCTGCATGTCTGCAGACCCGCTTTGGACTGCAGGTTTCTTGCCCCTCTCTTTCAGTTTGCCAGGAATTAGGTAGGTATAAAAGTGCCAGGTATATGTTGAACTGTGGCTCATACTCCCAGTATGCTGCTTACACATTTCTGGTAATTAAAATGGATCTGAATTATGGCAAGATTTTCAGAGATTGTAAAAAGTAGTCATATAAACTGCATGAAAGTGTTGTATTTTGTCACTCTCTGGTTACCGTGGGGTTAATGTTTTGTTCAGTGTAGTGAAATAAATATAGCACAAGTAAAAAAAGAATGATTTAGATTTTGAGGGTTTAAGTAGCATTGTGCTATTGTACCAAGTAATGATTTTCTGAGGCTTGCATTTTATTTCTGATAATAAGAGGATATCCTTTGACAAGGGTAAATGGTTTTCACATTGAAATGTCAAAACTTGAAATATTTTTGGAAGTCCAAATCTGCATACTGTGTTTTTATGAAGAGAGCACTTCTAAATGGAGGGCTGATGTTATGATGGATTAAAAGAAAATTAGGATTTTGAGCAGCATGTAGAATAGAACAAAACAATCTTGAAGTTTGCTCTGTAAAAAGATGCTGCAAGTAAATTAATGATTCTTATGTTTTCTCCTTCATAAGAACATCTGTCTTTTGTCAATCTGATATCAATATTTGCTAAGGGAGCAGTTGGTCAATATTACAAATTCATACATTGTACAAGAATCACTTATGTACTGATATTATTCAAAAGTTGATACTTTAATTGAGGAAAATAAAAATTTTACACCTTCTGGAAAAAAGATACAGGCCATGCATGGAGTTTATAGCATTGACCCAAACATGCTTGGCCTTTTCAGAAACTGATGATCCCACCAAGAAAGCAAAATGTGCATAACACGTAAACACCAAAACAAAGCCATGACTTTTAAAGGATAATTTTTCAAAGCTATGAAGTCATACATAAAGCTTTCACAGAACTTTAGTGCTCCATATAAATAGTCCCATTGTGTTCTTTCACTTTCTGCGACTGAAGCCAAATTTTATGCAACTACTTAAACAATAGGAAAATTAGAAAAGAAACTAGGTGGGACAATGACAAGCCAGTTAATGAACTATGTAGAGGAAATAATCTATTAAAAGTATTTTATATAATGGGGATAATACTCCGTTTTTTAAACATTACTTCTCTTTAAAACATCATGTTAGAAGAAAATGTCAGTTCTTGATGACTAGAGTGAAAGACTTGCAACAGTAGACAATATATATTGTTGGCCTCATGTGAGATACTAAGGTGTACACTGAAACACAGTGACTTAATTTTGAAATCCTGGTGGAAAAGTGCTATATCCGCAGCTTGTATAAATCTCTCTGCTGTTGGAATACACGGAGCAACTGCAGCATCTGCCAGGTGAGCTTCGTGCCCAAGCAACGGGCCTCATTGCAGTAAGTGGGGCTTTTTGGCATTAAGTTTAGGAGCTATTGATCAGGATCTAAGATCTGGATTTAAACTGCAGCGTCTGCCAGGTGAGCTTCGTGCCCAAGCAAGGGGCCTCATTTGCAGTAAGTGGGGCTTTTTGGCATTAAGTTTAGGAGCTATTGATCAGGATCTAAGATCTGGATTTAGCTGGTCACTTATTCTTGAATTTATGTGCTTTGCAGAATTTGGGCGTTAGTTCATCAGCTGAAGAAGAGGTAGAAATAGGGAGCTGTGCTTCAGTTAGTCTGGAGTTCACTGGATAGCAGCAATCCTCTGAAAACGCCTTGGTAGACACCAGTTTGTCAAAGAGACCGTTGACAGGACGGAACGGCTGAAAAGGCTGTGTAAGCTCTTCCCTGGCAGTTGCTTCAGTCTGAGTTTAAAGAAAGCGTTGTCCTGATCCCTAGGCTGGCTATCACTGTCACGAGAGAAGTATATGAAAATGTGTTGATCGGGGGAATAAATTTTCAGTTCTCTAGTACATTTTTGACTTAATAAATTTTGAACTACTTTTGGCTCAGAGATGATGTATATTACAATGTTAGATAGGAGCATTTTATCTTTGATTTTTGGCCTCAAATATGAGTTCATTGTGGAAGGAGGATGATACTTCTATGTTGTTGATTCATACCTTTCTTTCAAAAACTGTGAGCTGTAACAAATGGCTAAGAACTGTGAGGCATGGTGGACAGAGTCCTGCAGAAGTAATTTCAAACAGTAATGGCTGATGACCTCAGATGTGTATGGGGGAAAGTGATTATATATGGCATGTATCCATAAGGACATCAGTTCCTAGTCTAGAGCCGTGGGGTTTGGACATCTTTGAGCCCTGAAAACAGAAGTGATAGTGCACCAGTGCTCTCTAGTGCTTTAGCCTGCATGATGTCCCAACTGTTGCCAGACTCCCAAGGAAAGTATTAAGATAGATCCAGCAGATCTTTTCCTTTTCTGAAGGCAGAGCCTCAAGGGCATGCTCTCGAGCTGCAGAGGAGGCCACCGAAAGCCAAGAAAGCCTGGAAAGAGTCACGAAAAACAGTGAAAGAGTTGAACCTATGTAAGGTTTAGTATAGACGAGAGCCCTCCATGGGGAGTCCTGAGGAAGGTCCCAGGCTGGCAAACCTGCTGTCCTCCAAAGACAGGAAGATGAAGCCATGCTCAGTGGTGCCAGAGGTGCGTGGTTTGAAGAGGGGGTACTGGAAGCCAGGGAAGACTTTGTGGTAAACAGTTAATCTTGGATGTTACACAAGACTTATGGCCACTCCAGCAGCAAGCTCATAATATTTTCTCACAGGCAGGTCAAAGTGAAAGCAGGATTGCAAGGTGGAGAAAACTATTTTCCCTCACTTCTTGTGATGGGGCATTCACCTTCATATGACATTGGTAAAATGAGTCAGCCTGTAACTCATTTCTCATGCCAGCACTGAGGGGGGGAAAAAAAAGCACAAGGTACGTGCCAGAGCTAAGTACATAATGCATAGCAAGATGCACTGATTAAGGGACACTGGTTTTTCACCGTGAAGCCAAGAAGGAACTTAATCTGCCTTAAAATAAACAAATTCAAAGAGGCATTTGCTCCTTTCATTTTTAGAACAAGACATGTTATTCACACTTACATCAGCTTTTTTCTTGCTATTTTAAGATGGTGTGTTTAACGTTAAAAAATTTAAAAAAAAAAAAAAAAAGTATGGGGGGAGGTCAAATCCAAATGATGGTCAAGAAAGGAATAGTTTACTCTTGGCTGATGATCTATAAATGCCCAGAAGAAACTAATCCTGCAGAAAAGTGAGGCAGAGTTGGAGAATTGCCTGAGTCATTGGAGCTGCACTTTTCTCAACCTGGAGACATTAATAAATCCACGAAATGTAACCTCTTCACACCCTGTCACCTTGTCTGTCAGCCTGTTGCATCTTGAGCAGTTAAGTTTCAGAACTTTAATGGTTTTGCTATAAAAATGTACTCATCTGGAACTGATATGTAAAATCTTAGGATAGAATAATGACCTTTAATAAAGAAAAGGACAGAAAACCTCTTGTGGGAAATTGTCTTGGATTTGGAGTCTAAATGAAGTCTGAAGATGTGTTTTGCTTTGTCTGGTCCCAGTATAGGTAGATGTCTATGGGGTATTGAAAAGGCAGAAAATACTGAAGAAATGAACAAAACTGTTCTAAATTCTGTGATCTCTTTGGGCCCCTTAGGCTAAAATTTAAAGAAACAACATGCATAATGAGGTAGCTGTTTCTTTTTTATTTAATTAATTTTCTTCACTTTAAGTGAGTTCATTCAATGATAAGAAGAGCTTAGGAGTTTTCATCAGGGGAAAGAAAAGAATTATTTTAAAATATGAATTCAGTTGGTGGTCAAAATTTCTTTTGCTTAGTTGAAAATGGTTTCCTGATAATTGTTTTTCAACTGTCTGGCATATTTAAGGAGTTTTTTTAATTTGCAAACAATTTTTTTCCCCTGCATGTGGAAAAAAGGTATATAATTACTTCAACTCAAAATTAAGCAATTGCTCAGTCTTTGTAAAAGAAATTGATGTTTGAGAGAGACTAGATGCAGAGAACTATTTCATTGAGTGACTGGC
Source organism: Fulmarus glacialis (assembly GCF_000690835.1). Classification (NCBI taxonomy): domain Eukaryota; kingdom Metazoa; phylum Chordata; class Aves; order Procellariiformes; family Procellariidae; genus Fulmarus; species Fulmarus glacialis. The sequence goes on from NW_009232088.1 coordinate 11,378, forward strand.
TTGAAACAATGGATTGTTTGAAGAAATTCTGAAACAAAGGGCTTTTTAGCTACAGCTGGAAAGTTCACAACCCTGCAGCTTGATGTTGTACAGTTATGAACATAAATCCTCGGTCTCTGGATGCAATTGCAGCATAAGAGTTGATTTGGTTTGCTGGGGGGCTCTGATTACTCTTGAGCTGATGGCCCGCTCATGTCTACACGTACAGGCTAAGGTGGTAACTCACTCTAGGACGTTTTGTGCTCAGTTTTAAAATAATGTGGTAGGCATAGACTGTGAAGTACACATGCAAATTATGAACTTGCATTATTGTTCTGAGTGTTAGCCAAATTTTTTCACTTTTATTGTTTTGTTTGTGACAAACACAGTTGGTATTGAATGATAATAACGCTACATTTTTCAAAGCAAGGAAGTACATCGTGTTCAGGCATCAAACCTGTTCTTTTTCTATTTTGGGGGACTAAAAGCACACAAATAGCCCCTTGTCCTCCCCCCCCTTTTTTTTTAAACGTAACTGGAACATCAGGGTAGGATTTAGAAGTATGATAATAACTCATTCCTTGGGCACCCAGTTTGTACCAAAAATGAGTTTTTGACAGACTTAAAATTTTGAGAGTAAAAAAAATGCTGGACTTCAAAACTTTCCCCATCCACCATTGTTTTTACAGCGTGTTTTACCATGTTTTTCATTGGAACATTTCATATTAGATTTGGTGCTGAAATAAGAAATTTAAACAGTTGCCTGAGCCCAGGCTATGGGAAGAGGCGAGCTTGGTAACCGAGGAGTGCAGTTAATCGTAATGGATCCAGCAGACAATTGCATTACCAAGATGTGGCCCTGTTTAGCTCATGCTTTGAGGAGCAATTGGGAAGATACAGTGACCCTCTTCCTTCTGTTGGCTGTGGCCCAGGGCTTCCTTGCCTCCACCCGAGCACTTGCGTCTGGGGCTGGGGTTTGGGCTGTGCCTGCTCCTCTTCCACTTGTAAGCAGTGCCATGGGTAATTGGTGCAAGGATAAAACATTTTTCCCTATAAATGCAGTCACTGCTTTTAATTTCAGGTGACTTTGTTTCCATATTAAAACTGCTCTGTTGGGTAATGTTTGTAATTCGACAGATTTATTCAGCAGTTCATGAAAGTTCCTGGGGTATCTTTGAAGAGTTTCTAAAATTGCATGCAAAACTTTTAAATCCATTTTGTGTCAAAGTAACTTTCTCCATATGGCACCAGTGCTTTGTGTATATTTTTGGTACCTTTTTCCTTTTTATCTTTATGACTAAATGTGCATGTGTTAAAGGTTTCTCTCATCTAATCTGGTGGTGTTTTTCTCCCATGAAATCCTGTTGGTGGTTCTATAGTTACCGCCACAGTAACATCTGATGAATCTCACTTCAGAGGGGAGAACAGGCAACAGGAGGAGACAAAATGCTAATGGATGAAAAAAATCCTGCCATCTTATACAAGTTGCATGCCACTTATTAATTTATTTAAGAAAATCTAAAAAAAGTATGTTTGCATGTGATTCCCAGTCTCCCAGCGTGCCCTAGGAGCTGGTGTTTTCTAATGCATTACACTGAGGGTGTGGAGATCTCTGAGGCTGAATCCTGGCTCAGTTTAGGGCATGTTCAGATGGTGGAAGCGACGCTCTGTGTTCCTGCTGCGAGGACACGCTGGCCGGTGTCTCTGGGAGAGATCCGGGCTGATGAGAGGCACTGGGGTTAAGCCACGGGCACGGAGGACCCGCAGTGCGGGCTGTGCTGGCGCAGGGGGACCGGGAGCCACCGACAGCACGTGCGTGGTCAGGAGAGCCCAGGGTGACAGTGAAAAACTGTCTGGCTGAGCAGGAGCTGCCCAGGAACGCGCCTTTCCGCTGACTGCCTCAAGTCGATGTTGTACCCAGAGGGCTCGCTGTGAATGATCGGGGTGTGCCCAAATCACTCCTAGCGCGCCCTGAGCCTTGTCAGCTGCCCGATGACATTATTTGGGTTTAAATTCCTTCTCCTGTTTGAATTATTATCTTCTCTCTAATGATGCAACATGTTATGACTATTAAGTGTTTCGGTGAACTACTGACTTCTGTTCTCGAAAACCTGTGAACGCGGTGGTGAGCTAAGATGTTAGACTTGTGTCCTGCACCTGGGATATAGAAGTTGTGTACAAAACGGTTCTTGCTTTTTAATTTGTAACTCTCCAGCAGAGATAGTGCAAAGATTGTGCCTGTACTTCTTGGTAAGGAGTGCTGTTTACCGTATATTTGCACAAAGTGCTCTTCATCCAGCAAAAATGATAGTGAAGTGGTAAAAGCGGGCAGCAGACCGCGTGCCTGCGCTGGGAGGCGTGCGGGGGCTCCCTGGGGCTGAAACGGGCAGCGAGCGGCTTTCGCTTCCTTCCTCCCGGGGGCTGCAAATGCGGCTCCACCTTTGAAAAGTGCCCAGTAAAATCACTGCATGGGTCTTCTATACAAAGATGACCTCCCTAGTATAAGACATGTTGTTTGTTAAAAGTGGTTTTTTT
>NW_009232089.1:0-3245 GCF_000690835.1 Fulmarus glacialis
AGATCTGCTCCCACCTCTGAACAGAGCCCCTGTCTGCTCTCAGTTGCCAAACTGGAGGCAGAGCCCTGCCTGCACGAGAGCTGTTTGGTGCCAGCGGGGCTAAGGAACAACTCAGGGAGCAGGCAGGAACACACACGGCCTTTCTGAGCCTCTCCCCCTCCCTGGGCTAACCCAGGCAGCCATCTCATTGCTCACCCTCGGTGAGCACGGGTAAAAGGCAGCGTAGGAGACCAGGTGGTCTGTGCTCTGCGTGTTTCATGGATATTGTGAGGCAGCGCCAGCCCACCTTTGCCACTTGTGCAGAGTCCTCCAAGGAAGCATCCCCAAAGCAGGACAAGGCTGGAGCACCAGAGAAGAGGCATTTGCCCAAGCTCCCTTCAGACTGGCCTGCAGAAGCAGACCCAGACAAACAGGGATTTCTCTCAGCTCAGCAGTTTGTCCCGTTGTCTCTGCCAATGCTCAAATTGCAACAAGGTGAAGACTAAGGGGTGGGAAGTTGGGGGGGTCATCTCCTCCTCGTTTCCCAGGCAGCACCACAAGGACACATCTGAGTCCCATGTCACTCTTCAATTAAATCAGCATTCATTATTGATTTGGTTGCACCTTAAAATAGCAATCCCAGGAGCAAGTCCCCAGTAGCCAGCCCAGCCCACTCCAGGCTCAGACTGTGCGGAGCCATCCGGAGATGGATGGAGAAAGGCCGCAAAAGCTGAGGAACTTTGCTCCAGCCCCAGAGCTCCCTGGGATGGGGGGAGCTTGGTTACTGCCCCACGGGACTGGTGGCAGCCACTCAGGGGCTTGCTTGTGCGGTAGGAGGGTGAGGGGACAGTGATGAGGTCCCTCCTGCACGTGTACAAGGGCTTCCCCATCGTCCACCAAGGACGAGAGGGCTGCGGCAGGGCTCTGACCCCAGAGGTAATCCTGAGAAAACAGGGGCAAGAGCGGGTCCGTGACGCAGCCTCAGAGACTGCCATGTGGGCACCGGTCCCCCTGGCATCTCCCAGGGACGTAACTGAGAAAAGTGATCATTGTGTGAAGCCTCCCAAAGAAGGGTCTCTCTAGACAGAAGAGGGGAAGGAGGGAGCTCTCTAAAGCTACTTCACCAGACAAGAGAGGGTCACACAACAAACTTACTCTGGAAACTAGCAACAGAGAGATCTCCTGGGCACCATGGGCAGGAAAGAGAAAAAGAACAAGAGTGCTGTTAAAACAGACAGCTCTCCCCACTGGACGGGCATTAGCACGCACCTCCACATGCCGCCAGCCCATGTCAGGCTGCAGCACCCTCTGTCCCCCATCCCTGGGCAGCTCTCCAGAAGCAAGGTCTGGCACAAAGCCTTTTGCACAGCAGAGGGGGGTCAGGAATGTATCCGGACAGACCCAGACCCTGCAATGGTGAAGCTGGGGATGTGTTCTTCACCTCAAGAGAGGTACCTTCTCCTCCCTACGTCTTTCTCAGCCACAACAGATCCAAGAAACCCCGCATTTTGGTGACAGTGCTGAGAACCAAATTGCCATGCCAAAGGCGGGACAGGCTCTGCCAGGCTCTGAGAGACATGCCTGGTTAAAACGCTCCCTGTTTGCAAACTTCTCCAGTGCCCTGCCTCCTCGGGCACCCGCTCCCTCTCACAGGGTTGCTACTGCTTGGCATACTCGCCAACTCTTCCCCACAGCAGATGCTTGCTGCGGACATCAGAGAGCCTTCTCCCAGGCTTACATTTTGGGGTAAAGCTCTGGTAAGGATGCAGCCCTGGGCCTCTCTCCTCTCCCTTAAAGGGCAGAACCCCTCCTCATGATGGATCTAACCCACCACCCAGGAGGCAAGAGTCACCAGGCAGTGCAGAGAGACTGGGGATGTCCAGGAAAGGAAATGCTGGCTGCAAAGGTCAGGCCTGGATATTTGGCCAGGATCCCCCTACTTCAGCAGCCATCTCACCAGCTGGCCTGTAGGGACGGCTGCTAGGGAAGAAGCCAGTCCTCCCTCACCACCCATCATAATCCCAAGAGTCAATCCCCTGCCCCACTCACTCTGCAAGCTGGGGAGGCTTGCATCCTCAGGCTTGGTTTTCAGCAGGTGTGGGAGCCGTGTGTATCTGTACCCAAAGCCACAGCCCTGGTAAAAGAGATAAGGAAAGATCTTAGAGGCTGGAAACCAGTTGGGTTTTGCTGCTACTGGAAAGTGAAATGCTCAGTGTCCAACCAGCCCCAGACAGTGAGAGGGGCAGGAACACAGGACACTCACCCGCCACAGCCTGACAAGGATCCAGTTGGTCTGTGCCCAGGGTCGCTGCTCATAGGGAGCCAGAAGGTTCTTCATCATGGAGATCCGCCTGCCAGATGAAAGACATAGGTCAGCCACAAAGGGTTTGGGATCACAGGGGATTAAATAGGACCACAGTAGGACCCAAGGAGCTGGGACAGAGCAAAGCCACTGGTATAAGAGTGATAGGAGGCTCCCCAAACCAACTCCAGCACCAAACCAGCTGCAGCTCCTGGACCCTCAGGAGTGCTTGGCAGCCAGCCTGCTCCCCCATCCAGCCTTGCCACCACCCCAGTCCTGCCCCAGCTCCCCAGGAACAGGCAGGGCAGCACTTACTGCTCTTCTGGGATCCTCTCTACAGCACGCAGCGAGTGGGGGTAGCAGACGTAGCTGGCCAACGCCTGCATCAGGGAGTCCCGGATATCTGTGGAGGAATGAGAAGGGGCTAGGCCAGGCACCCAAGGACATGCAGCGTGCCAGGGAGCACCTGACCACCCAAGGCAAGGAGGGACCAACCCACCACTTACAGAGGTTTGCTGTCCCAGCTGACAGGGAGAGCGTGCCTATGTTCAGGCAGCTAAGAAGTAACCCCAGATTTGACATGCAAGTAGTTGGGACATAAGTCCTGCTCTCAAAAGGGGATCCTAGGTCATGTATCTAACCCTGGAATAAGCAGGACACACCAGACAAGGGCAGTGACCAGCCTCTCTTTGTACGTGGAGGCATAAAACACTCAACAGATTCAGCAGATAGATCCCAACAGAAGTCTGGTGAGCCACCAGCAGTGGGACTGGCCAGACCTGCAACATTATCACCCCAAAGCAGAGGACTGGAGCTTTACCCGTGCCCACAATCCTTGAGTCAGCAAAATGCTTGGCCAGGATGGCAGCAAGGCGCATCAGGGTCTCTTCATAGCCTGCAAAGAGAAGGAGGGAGCAGGGGTCACGCCAATGGCCCGATGGACAGCCCTGTGGTCCCAGCATTC
>NW_009232089.1:3256-21045 GCF_000690835.1 Fulmarus glacialis
ATTCCTGCTAGAGCTAACTTTGCAGTTTTTTCTAGCTGTCAAAACAGACAGCTGGGAAAGCACATTCATCTCCAATAGAGCCGCTCGCCTCGGTCTGCAGAGTCTAAAACAGGAGAAAGATAAAACCATGCAGCTGAGTTGGATGGCAAGGGAGAGACGCCTAGTGCAGAAGAGCCTGAGCAACACAAATAACACCCTAGATCTACGCAGAAAAGCCATGTCCAGCCTGCAGGCCCCAAAGAAATCTGCTACTGCTTAATTCTGCTGCTCCCTGAACAGCAGCCACTTAATGGATGTGAACACATTAGCTATGTCTTTATGGTGGGAACAGAAGCTCTTCTTACCTTCGTGGGCTCTGGAAAGCACAGAACAATTTGCTAAGAGCTTGCTGGGATCACTTAAGTCAGGAAAAGCACAGAACATGCACAGAGGGAATCCACCTAAACACAGACTCTTGGCATCAAGTGGGTGGTCACCTCCATAGGAATGCATCCAAATCCCAGGGATATTTGAAAGCAGTCTCAATTCCTGCACTCACAGCACAATTTTCCCCCACCCAGAGACCAGCAGGCAGTGGCACACATTGCCAGGGCAATCACACCTTCCAGCATCCCAGCCCATTCCTGGTGCCTCCTTGGAAACAAAATCCATAGCTGCCAGTGATTTTCACTATAGCCAAGACTACGACAACTTCAGACAAGGCACAGGCTCTCTGCTTAAGCTCAGCAACAGTCACGGCTCACCAGCAGGTACGTACTCAAGGAACAGCACTCAGCGCCTGCCCACAGCACACAGACAATATGCTTCTGCAGCACATCACAACCAGGAGAGGACACAGAAGGGATGATGCCCAACTACCACTTCTTTACCGTAAGGATGCGGCTTGCTTTAGACTTTATCAGGCCAGAATTAGCAAGGCCTCCCCATCCCCTTACCTGGAAGTTCCTCCATGCTGTTTACAGGGCTGAAGTAGTTCTTGAGTGCGCTGTAGCTGTTCATAGCCACGCTGAGGTAGAACTCCGGCATGAAAGCGAAAAGTGAGCCCGTCCTGTCGCCATGCTCGATAGTGCGGATGCACACTCGCAGCAGCCAATATACATCCTGCATCTTCTCCTGGCCAGAGAGAACACAACAATCCCCATTCAGTTTTGTCCAGCTTCTCTTTGGAGAAATGCAACAGTCCGCATCATGCTTAGACCTCAGAAACATCTCCATGCCTAAGGCATTCCTCAGACCACCGCTCTAAGTTCATTAACCAGATCTGTGCCATTCAGTCTTTTCACAGAGCCACAGAAGTGTTAGGTGGAAGGAACAATCAGAGATCTCTACAACAACCTCAAGCTCAGAGCACAACTATCACCAGTGTGACATAAGATGGCTTTATCTCACTGAGCCTTGAAACCCTCCAAGAACTACTCCTTGGTAGGATATATCTGACCACACAGGCCTGATCGCAAAAAAGGCGTGCTAGTTTTTATTCCAAGTACACCGGCTGAAGGAAAGCAGGCACTAGCAAACACAGCATAAATCTGCTGGAAAGAAAGCTGGTCCTTTGTAGGAATTAAATGGGAACAGGCTGAAAGCTCATACCAACTCAGATCTTTGCAATAGGCGGCCACAGCCTTTCGGATTTTGTGCCAGCCATTCAACCAGATTTACTGTCCTGAGGAACATTGGCCTCTTGCTTCTCTAAGCAAAACTCAGGGGGTCCTAAATTAAAAACAGGAAATTTAAGGGCATCTACATAACTTTAAGCTATAAAAATCAGCACCAACAAAGCCATAAAAAGAGGAAATATTATTTCATATCCTGCAATGTCAAGAAATAGCATAAGCAATAGCAATTTGCATAAAAATAGATGGAGGAGAGTTACATTTCTAATTAAAAAAAATTAAAATCAGAGGTGGAGAGAAGTGATTTCATTTGCTTAGTGGCTTTTCTAAAGTATGTTGCTACCATCTTTGGGAGATTTACATGGGTTTGTTCTGTAAATTAGACTGAACTAGTGTAAATCAACTAAATTGACTAAAAGACATCTTTATCTTGACACCAACACACATCTCGGCTCAACTGTTTCTTTCAGGATAAAAAGCAATTCTGCAGACAGCATTAAGGTAAAGAAAGCTGCATTTGGTTTTATTAAGACTTGATAATCTCAAAAAGTCATCTCAAGTATTGCCAAGCTAGAAGAAAGCCTACACCAAGAGGATACAAAGAAAAATGTGATTATCCACAGTGTGATGGACAAATAGAGTGTCGTAACAAAATAAGCTGAAATGGTCTTCCCAAAGGGATGTTTTGAAGACAGGATTATCTGCTTTAAAACTAAGAGTGTTTTTAAGCTGTAGCACTCCCTTTCGTCTAACATTGAATCCCTCAGCTCAGAATAAACTAGTGACTAATTCCCCTGAGGAAGAAGCAGCCTCTCCCATGCTCTGACACCTCAGCACAGAGCAGGATTTCACCTCTAGACAGAACCAGTCCCTTTCTCTCCATCAGCATCAGCAGTGCCTGCAACACTCATATAGATGTGTCCCTCCGTTGCACACAAGTCCCAGGGACACAGGAGCCTGCTGGGTGGATGTCTCCATTGGGAAACTGCAGGCACCTGTGACAGCTGTGAGATGGAGCCCTGAAGGTACGGGCAGTATGGACAAGCTTCTCCGTGTAGCCACACTCCTCCCCAGAGCGAGCCCACTCGGCTCCTGAGGCACATTTCACAGCCCGAGCCAGCTAGTGACCTGCTCTCCCTGCCGGCCAAGCAGACCAAGGCAGGAGCACAAGCAGGGAAGGCTGTAACCTTCACTCCCAGATGCTGCTGATTCATCCAGAAAGGTGACACCGCGCTCCTGACGGGAGGCGGGTACCTGCGTTTAATATGACAATAGATCATCTGGAGACACGAATAGTGTTTCTGCACGGGCCATCGCAGCGATCCCTGCAATGCACACTGCTAATGCCCCTCAGCCTTTCAAGAGCAGTCCAGGAAGAAAGGTTTATTTTCTGGCAAGCATGGGCTATGCTAATGCAGCTGGAGAGCTTCTGCAGCGCAGCACTTTGCCTTGCAGTCCTGCTCTGGGAGTGAAGGAAGGGACGAGCAAAGAGCGCGTGAGTCAGGATCAGGCACTGCAGCTCTGCCAGACGGGTTCATAGGAACTACCACTCTTCCCCTCCCCGTTTACATCCTGGGACACATGCAGAGACCCTGCTGCCACTGCATGTTCAGGGAAACGCGTCTTCTTCCTCAGCACAAAAAAGCTACAAACACAGATGGGGCACAGCAATGTGCAAGGGACGACAGGAAGAGGAGATCTGCAGAGCGTAAGAGCACAAACTGCTCATGAGAAAACAGACCAGAGACTTTATCCTGGAAAATGGTGAATGAAGGGAAGAAGGGACAACCTGTGCAAACAGTCACTCTGTTACTAAATGCAGAATGCACTCTATGGGGGTACCAAGTGAAGAAGGGGAGAACACCTGAACGAAAAACCCTAGGCTTGGATCCCGCAGATTTCAGGAAGAGCAGTACTAGTGAGACCCCCCTGTGATGCACAGCACAGCTCAGGGAAATGGTTCACAGTAGCCTCCATCCTCTAAACATGCCCTGAGAACTGAATCTCCCTCTGACCTGCACCCTTCCGTCAGCAGGGCAGAGAGGCCTGATGCCCCGAGGGAAAGCTTACAGCACCACACACAGCTCAGAACAGACTGGGCTCTGTCCTAACAAACACTATGGGACCAAACCTGGGACAGGATGGGGTCCAGGCCTAGGAAGGAGTCTCTGATGCAAAAGAAGGGAAAAACAAGCCCCACAGATCATCTGCATTGCTCCAGCACCAGGGAAAATGACATTTGTGACATGTGAGCTGAGCAGCACAGATACAGAGGCACACTTGCTCAGTCTCCTCTGAGTGCTCACGTTATGCTCCTGCCCACCTTTGAATAAATGGTGACATTTATCCAGGCGAGGCGTCGGCTTAGGTGGTTGAGCTTCTCGGAGAAGACCTTTTGGCTCTTCAGCAGTTCCTCATGGATGTCTCTCCTCTGAAAAGAGTGCAGAGATGTAAGGGCAGATGTAATTCCCATTTACAGCATCCTTTTTCAGAGAGGGACAAACAATGCAAAAGCAAATACCACCTTGGGGCTAGCTAGGGAGTACTGGCAGGAGGGAAAGGGGTCAGCAGCCTTTCTGCGGAGGGAGTGTGAAGCAGTGCTATAAAGAGCACTTATCGCTCTCAGCTGCAGCCCACAAGGCCTGATGCAGATGCTGGTCCAGTGTGGGCAGCAGCTGAGGGTCAACTGCTGTCAGGGATACTTTTTTAATGCATCATCAGATACAGTCAGTCTCTGGCAGCTGGAATAGGACAGATGTGGCCCAAGTCCAGCACTGGAGGGTCCCGACCCCAGGAGACCGGCTCCAAGGTGTCTGCAGCACATGGAGGTTTGCAAGCTGCTATGGCTTGTTCGGGAGAAGCTGAAGCGGTTGCTTCAGTCCCTCTGTTCCTTGAGGCAGTGGTACAATGGGTTGGCACAGTACGAAATGTGGCTGCCAGCTCCAGGCATGGGTTACTACCCCATCCAAGACACTGGCCGCTCCAAGGCTGGAAATCACCCACTGTGCTTCATCCTTTTTGCCAGATACTGAGGCTCTAAGAGAGAAGGAAGCTGGGAGTCCAGACACTTACCCTCTTTGGGCAGCGGCTGATTTTTTCCTCTGTGTCTTTCAGTGCCATGGCGTATTCATTCACATCATCTGACACACCAACCATCTGAAAAACAAGCAGAATCCAACAATAAATGAGGGTATTTTTTTCCCCTAGACACATAAGCATGCAACCAGATTCCCCATGGGGGTTAGGAGGAGAAGGAAAGGGCATACACAGTCACTAAATAAGCAGAAAACAGAGTCAGTGTAGAAGCATGGAGGTTGAGGAAATGGATTCCTGTATAGCACATGCCGCTTACCTTCCCAAGCTGCTGGTGGACACTGAGGTTGTACATCATCACTATCCCATCCAGGACTTCCAGGAGGGAGTTCTCTGTGATGGGCTGGTCCGGCTCCTCTGGGGGTCTGCCCAGTAAGAGACCCTCATTTCCATGGCTGCCTTCAACTGCAAATGCAACCCCGAGACAGAAGAGAAGTTCTCAGCAAGGCATTTTGGCACCTCAGCTTCTGCCTGCCCCTCTCTGAAGCCAAAGCCCTGCTGTGCTTCCGTAACACAGTGCTCCTTCCCAGCCCATGTGATTCACTAGATACACTAACACACCATTCACATCTCACTGCCTGCACCAGGCTGACCTGCCAGATCTGTTCAAACAGACCCAGTCCATGCAAGTCCCATCTCCTCGAGCCCTGTACATGTTTCAGAGGCCTGCCTGGCCTGCCCCAACAGCAACGGTGCTGCTACTGCACACCTCATCCTCCAGCTGGTCTGTGTCCAGAGCAAGCATGGCTACAGCTGCCTTTGAACTACCTCCCTGCAAAGTCTCACTGCACTTGCAGGAACCAAGGCAGCGTCTTTGTACAAGTAGAGAGTGACACCATCACCAGTGTCATGTTCAGGATGGCAAAGTGGTTAACTGTGGACTTGTGAGTGTCAGCATGTCCTGAGAATGGGATGGAGCAATGCTGGCAGTAGATTGCTTTCCTCTTGAGAGTACTGGGAGCTAGAAGACACTGTTCTCCTAAGGACCACCCGGGCCACACTAACACCCAGCAGAAGTACTCACTGTCCTCCTCTGTCCGCTGCTCCACACTTAGCGTGCGCACTTTGATCTTCTCTAGGGTGCCAAGAGGCCGACGTGGGTTCATAAGGCTGACGGCAGCTGTGCTGAGGAAGCGGTTGGCACGGCCCAGGGTGGGGGAGCTGAGCCAGCCAGGTCTAGCAAGAGCTCCACCAATGGCCAGGGCGGCAGAGGGACGCTGAGACTGAAAAGAAATTAAGGAAGAAACAGTTCTAGCTGTTCGGCTGCCCGCTATTCCTCCCTTGTCCCTGCAAGGATGTTGTTATAGATGCACAGTGGCCACTGGAAGGTGGCCAAGATACCCTTCCTATCATGGCTGGGCCAGCAGTGCCGGGTTACCAAATGGATATTCCTTCCTCTAAGGGCCCATGCCAGGCACAAGCAGCAGATCTGCACAGCAAGAAGCTGCTCTGTCTGCAGTTGCCATGCACCCTTTCAAATGCAAGCACCAAGAGCTGCCATGGAGGGGAGTGGGCATATTCAGGTGAGTGGGTAGTGAGAGAGCAGAGCAAAGAAAATTTTGCTGCCCAGACTTGGTGCATCCAGGACCTTACTGATCTCCAGTGACCCTCATACAAGTGCAGCTGTTTATCTGACCGCCCATGGGCTGGTTACAGTCCTGGCCCAGACACTGCCTTCCTCTAAAGCAAAGCTTTTCTAGCCAGAGGCTGAGCTTGCTGCCCTGGCACCAGGGTCCCCACATGTGAATAACAGTACACGGCTCACCTGTGCTGCCGATGTTGCTGATTCCTCATCTTCATCGAGATCGTCCATAGTCACTGCCTGCAGCTCCGCAGGGTCGATCAGGACATTGGCTTTTGCAGCCAGGTCATCTGCACAGAGCACACCAGAGCAGCTGTGAACGCAGGAGTCACCCTTCACTTCCCATGAGGCAGCCCTAGGCTCATCCTCTTTCCTGCTTCTTGGCAGTAGAGAACCATCCAGTGAAGTTGGATGCTGCATCAGAACAAGCTCACCTTCCCCCCAGCTTCCTTACGTGGAATAGGTCTGCTGTTGCTAACACAGCAGAGACCAAGCAGCGATGGGTGCTGCTCACCCAGGACCCATTTCTGTTCCTGGTCCTACCAGCAACAAACAGAATAACTGAGGAACCAGGAGACAACCACCGGGGCCAAACTGGACTAGCGTAGGGAAGGAAACTCAGGGCCTGAGACCATTTTTTAAGCATCCCGCTCTTCAATGCTGTCCCATGATATGTCCTCAAGTCACTAGGACTGAGACTCAGACCAGAAACCATTCTCAGCCCAGAGGAAGGCTGTGCTGATGGCTATGCTGTACAAAGCCTGAACAACGTGTCCTCTAGTCCATAGCCCTGTCTTTAAAGCTGCCTAGGAAGACCTTGGTAAGAGACCAGAGGAGATTACATGGTTCTCAAATTAAGTAATCTAATTTTGAACAGGCAGGGATCAACCTGAGACAGGGAAAATGGTCCTAATCTTGCAAACACACTGGGGAAGGAGAAGAGAGATCTGAGCCAAAGGCAAGTGCCACATTAGGCAGAAACCAGAGACAAACCAAGTCCAACTAAACGGCAAGGGGTTTCTAACCCTTCCAAAAGGGAAACTTTGAACGTCTATTGCCAGAGCAGTGTGCTGCGTACAAACACACAGCTGCAGTACATATGCAGGGCTGCTACTACTTGCCCAGAGTGGTACAGCAAGTAAATCCTGGACATCCTTCACACCCAGCAGACCCAGACTGACGGTCAGCGCTTTGATGGCTCCCAGCCCTCGGCTGTGGTGCAGCAAGAGCACCACACCAGAGGGTATTCCCGGACTACCCCCTTCCACAGCCACAGGACGATATCAGGGATATAAACAGTAAACTGTTAACTTAAAGGATGCTCCACCCAAGAGGGATGGTGTCTTCTTCAGCGTAACTTGCATCTCATTAAAATTCAAGTGTCCTCTCCTTAAATTTAATCACAATTTATTAGCCACGGCTCCCTCCCTGGGATATCTCTTGGGTGAACTCCAGCCAGGACCTGGATGCAGGTATTGGAAATAAGAGCACTTACCTTTCAGAGTCTTCTTAAGATGAGACAGGAGACCTCCAAGTCGCTGAAGGTCAAAATAATCCACCTTTCCATTATAGAAGAGTTGAGGAGGGACATATGCCTCTAAAGCAGAGAAGGAGATTTGTTTTCTCCGCGAGTCCCATGCATAGGACCCACACAGACATGTAGGCCCTCCTAAGACAGACCCCAGTCCCAGTCCGGACTAACATTTAGTGACAACTTTTGTTGTCATAAAAGCACAAGCCATTAAGGCAGAAGTGATTCCCACAACGAAGCAAGCATTAGATCCACGCAGGAACAGGAGCAACCGATGGCCATCGACAACAAGCCTCCCAGCACTTGCTCCCTCCCAGCCACAGTCACTGGGGGAAACTGGATCATCAGAAAACTCATCAGCCAGGTGCTACTCCAGCTCTGTCACTTAGTCCCACAAGGATCATAAGGCACTTATTGAGTCTAGAGAAAGGGTCAGCCTAAAGTAGGAAAAGGGAACGCCAAGTAGATTGAGGCAAGGTGCAGTTTGAGGGTAGGAAAGCAACTGGCACTGACTTGGTTTCCACTTAATCCCACAGTCTGGGAACCACAAAACCAGACAAATATCTTCCCCTAAACTTTGACTATGGGATCACTGAGCTGCCCTCCTACAGACCCATACTCAATACTGGACTCTGCTCCAGAGCATACAGGGGAAATTAGCAAATGGTACAGGTGTCCCTTTGCAAGTCTCAGGTCTGGATGTTAACTGGAGTAGATCTGCACACAGGAATTTCCCAGGGTGACTGGGAACTACAGACACAGGGTGACAGAAGGCTCAAGCACCCATGAAAAACACAAAATTTCCAGCATCCTGGAGAGGACTGCCAAGAGGCAAACCTTGTCCTAACCACAGAAATGTCCCCGAAGCTTCTCCTCCAGGCCTTACCTTCACTGCTCAGTGCAGCAGGGGCCTTCGCCTTGTGGCCATCCCAGAAGAAACGCAGGGCAGCGATAAGCCGGTGCAGGAAGCACACCATGTACTCTGGCGGGCACAACACAGTCAAGTTCTAGGGCAAGAATGAGAGTTCAACCATCAGGGCAGGTGTGAAAGTGCATCTTTGTCCCAGTGGCCACATGGGACAGAAACTTTGTGTTCTCAGCCTTGCTACTATGTCTAGCTTCCAGCACTGAGAGAGAGCCCAGCCCTGATGGTAGGCAACAGTTTCCACCTCCAGAAAGTCCTGGGCACTGAAACAACAAGCTGGTCTGACAGAGGAGGATGAATACCACGTGCTCCACCATGAAAGATGGGGCTGATCATGAACGCAGAGACGCAGGTGAAGAACGGGTTTCCTGCAACAGTGGACGCCTACCTCCCAAAGCTGCAGGCCAACAGCCCGATCCAGGGCCAGAACAGTCCCCACCTAAGCAGTGAAGAGGATGCCAAAGCCAGGCAGAGCACTCCACAGCCGTGCTCCCCAAGAGGTTTTAGGAGGACATTCAGCTCCCACCCAAGGCTGTTCCCAAGGACCACTTTCCCATAAATCACTGCATAGGACTTGGATAAGCTGCCTGGTTTTTAGCCTCAGATCTTCTCCCCACTCCCTGCTGTACCTAGACCTCAGTTGATCAACTCCTGGAAGCAGCCCAGCCAAAAGGGCAGAGCTCCCAGCCTCAGGGTGCCAGAGAGCTCTTGGGGTGAGGCTTGCACGGAGGCTGGCCCTCTGACTTACCCCTCTGTTGCTAGCGTTCTCCTGAAGAAACTTGCGGAATTTGTTTAGGAAGATGTATCTGGAGGCTTCCCCCTGGCAGGAGGAAAAGCACATAGTAAATCTATACCTTACAAGTCCTGTGCTGTGGAGATACTGTAGCAAAAGATCCACAGAGCACTTACCCCTCCTCTGTCCTTGTTGTTCAACAGCAGCTTCAGAATCTGAACCTGGAGACCTTCCACCACTAAAATGGGGACACATGTCTGCCATCAGAAAACAAGCGCTGGAGAGCAACTACCCATATTAACCCCAACTGTGTACCCTGTCCCCAGAAGAAAGGCTACCTCCTCAGCAGAGGGGGCCCAGGAAGAACCGGTGCAAGCAGAATGCTAATCCCATCACTGTGAGAATTTTCTCCTCCGCCACCTAGCAATAAATTCATCCACAGCTGATAAACAATGCCCATCAAGGGGAATTTCAGTTTGCTCATGTCCCATGGTGGGACGCTGCAGGTCTGTGCAGTGGGGTCCCAGCACTCATGCCCTTCCACCAAATAACGGCATGGCTGGTCCCTGCCTCTGCAGCACAGCATGTCCTGGCAGAAACACAGCCAGACTTCAGGTCATGAAGGGGATTTGGAAACAGCTCAAGGGTTGGTCCCCCTGGCTGCACAAAAGGTATGGGATCTTCGCAATTTCCGTCCTTACTCACAGACCTTCAATGCGTTTCTTGAGACGCTGGCAGCCTCTTTCATATGCCCGCCGCCTCAGCCTCTCCTCAGCACCCTCCTCCTTCACCTCCTTACTCTCCTTGCCCTGGTTGGGGGGACAGACACTGATTAGTAGGAGATCACTGCACGGGGAAAATGTCTTGCCAAAGGGAGAGCAGAAACTTACTGAAACAACGTGCCAGTATGTGACTGCAGCTGGCAGCACACCTGAACAGGCCTTCCCTGGCTTTGTAATGATGAGGGCAGGAGATCTTTTGAGGACACACAAGTCAACCTGTAATTCCTTAGATGCTGTGAAGTTCCCTTCCAAATCTGTTGCCACAGAAAACTGTCCCCCTCCCCCCTGTCCCGAGCAACACACCCCAAACGTCCCCTCTAAGGGGACAATAAAGATGTCAGGGCAATAGAGAGGCCACAGCTCTCACACAGCTCTGCAGGGTCCACCAGTGCTAGCGCAGCTGGAAACATGGGCCATCCAATTTCCTCAGCCAGAAAATGATGGGGACAGAAGGCCACAAAATTTCTTGTCTCCTTAGTGGATGTGCCCTTACTCACCTCCTTGGTGAAGCGGTTTGGCCACCACGTGGTGGGAATGAGCTCCTGCAAACCAGCCTCCTCCACACGCAGCGGGCTCTTAATGTAGAAGAACACAACGGAACGGAGCACATCGAAGCTGCGGCCACGTTAAAGCAAGCACAGAAGGTATGTCGGGAGAAGGTACAGGGCATGTTTCCAGAGCTGTAGTGAGAGACCCCTTTCCAAACAACCACTCAAAGCTCTGCAAGATCCAGAGCCCCTTCTCCTGGGGGAATTATCACAGCAGCTGCCCAAATGCTAGCATGGCAGTTGGACTGTTCTGAAAGTCTTTTTCCTCTAGGGACATTAGAGAGTTCAGTCAGGTAGAAATGAAGTCCGCTGTGTTAGTAGGACGTGAACTATACAACACTGCTCCCCCTCCTCAAAGCAGGACTTTGTAGACAATGGTGTCAGGCAGACAGAAGAGACCTGAGAAATTAGAAATGACCTCTCAAAGACAGGGTGGCTTCTGCCTCCCAGGACCTGCAGATCCTTGAAGTCTCCTTGGCTGCATTATTGAGGGCAGGGAGAACTGAGACTAGAGGAGGCACAAAGGATACAGAACATTGCTGAGTAGATATTTCCTGGATTTCTCATGCTTCAAGACTGCAATGGTGAGCCGGAGGTAGTGAATCTAGGGAAACAGGAGAAACAAAAGTGACTCCATCTACAGAAGAGGACACGACTCTCCAACAGGTACAATGTGACAGAACTGTCATCTCTGGATCAAACCACCACAAAATCCAAAACATCGTGTACCTTTGGACAAGGTGACATAACAGAAGCTGGCTAGTCACAGATTCCTGGGGATTCAGAAGTGCAACTCACTTGTAATCCCAGGTCTGGGATGATGGGGGAGAACCTGTAAGCCCGCAGCAGGGACATCAGTAGCTGCTTGAGGCACTCGTGCACTTCATACTCCTGAGAAAATAAGAAACTTGTTGAACAGCAACAGCATGGAGTCAGGAATAGCTATAATTCCCAGAGTGTGACCTTAGGAGGAAGCATTTACTTCTGAACTGAAAAAGCAGGTGCTCTGAGCCCAGTGTTTGTCTATCTGACTCCACAGGAGAGTGTCCAAGCAGAAGTTGGTGCCATCGCTTTGCTACAGGGAAACACATTTCTGCACTAGTAAAATCAACCCAAAAATCATCTACAAAAACCCAAAGTCCCAGGTCCTATTTAGTTGGGCTGAGTCACCCATCTTCGTATCCCCTGAACCTACCCAACACAGTGTTGGCAGAACTAACGCAGAAAGAAAAGAAGTTACTCTTGTGTAAATGTGATGATGGAAGAGCTGTCCTGAGTCCAACTCATAGTCAAG
Organism: Fulmarus glacialis; assembly: GCF_000690835.1. NCBI lineage: Eukaryota > Metazoa > Chordata > Aves > Procellariiformes > Procellariidae > Fulmarus > Fulmarus glacialis. The sequence goes on from NW_009232089.1 coordinate 15,358, forward strand.
CAGGAGGATGAGAGCCAACTCTTCCACAAACACAGCAGCCCTACCAGGCTGTTCAGCTTCAGTTCTAAGATGATGGGCCTGAGGGGGTCATGACATTTTTCAATTAAACTTTTCATGACAGCTGGCTGGGCCAGTGCCCATATCTGTTAATTGTTACCCCAAAGGACAGACATGCTGTCTCCAAGCAGACCCCCGGCAGTGCTTGGCTCTGTGTAACCACCCCAGCACTCCGGCAGCAGCAGCTTCCCAGTGGCTAGTAAAGGCTGCCTCAGCCTTCCTGTCCCAGGAAGGAGTGACCTCATCCAGCTTGGACAGAAAGGGGCATGGAAGTTGGAGGAGGTTTTTCCCCAGCGGTCCTGGAGGTGGTGAGAGTGCGGTGCCCATTTCCACCCCCGTCCTGCACGCTCTGATCTATCTCTTGGGACACATTGTGGCATTTAAGACCTCCACAGTCACATAAGCTTTAACAACATCCAAGAGACCAACTCATTTCTTATTGATAAATTTGACGTTCCAGAAGCAGGAAGTTATTCCATATGACTGGTTCCTTTAGCAGTAGGAGAAGCTTAGAAATGCCTTGTTAGCTCATTGCCAGTGTCACCATTACCAATTACTCTGCATTCAACCCTCATTCCCTAGATGTGAAGCAGCAGCCAGATGAGCTAGGTGAGAGGGTGTCTACCACAAAAAAAGGGATCTTGTCACCAGGAAGGGAAAGAAGCTGATCTCTATCGGCATTTTCTAGGGAAGGCTCCTGTCCTCAGCACCTCCCGGGGTCTCCCTGTGATCCCTGAGGAGGAACCAGCACCCTAGCAACTCACCTCCATAAGAAGCCACATGAGATCCAGCAGCTGCTGAATAAGGGGATGGGCCTCCACCGCCCCTCCTCGCTCAAGAATGCTCAACAGGAAGGTCATGAGCACATCTTCGACCAGGTACACTTTGCACTGCAGACAGAGAGCCAGGTCAACAGACCTCCAAGGCACAGTAACTCCCCAGCGAAAGCTGAGGTTCACCTCCCCTTGCAAGCACAATAACAGGCACCTACAGAAGCTTGCAATGGGCAGGCAAAACTCACCATAAGAGGGGAGAAATAATTGAAGATGTGGGCTAATGTAATCAACACTGTGGGTTCTCCCTGCAGCTGCCACATGGACGTGTCCTTCTCCACCAGCTTCCCCTCCTGCAATGACAAACCCAGAAAAACACACAGCTTGGATCCAGCCCAATCCACCCATACACCAATGACTGAATGAATCGGAGGCCTGGAGCAGCCACTGTTTGCTGTCCCATGCCTGATTGCAGTAAAAATCTTGAACATGGGAATTTAGGATGGCAAAGCAGCCAGGCCCATGCCTCTGGAGAGCTCTGGTGCAGTCCAGATGTTGCTTACTATCAGCCACATGCATGCCTGACATGGGGGTTTTTCCAAAAGGGTTCAAATGTACATGATAGCCTGTAAATGGGAATCCCTACAGAGGAGGTCAACCAGTAAAGCAAGCCTCCATTCAAGCCAAGACCATAGCAGATGGCATTCCCTATGCTTTGGGCATAAGCAGATCATCTCTCACCCTAGCAGAAAAAAATGGCTTCTAGCGAACAGTGCCACAGCCAAAACGGTTCTCAAGGCAGACCTGACAGAATTTCACCACATCATCGCACCAGGACATCAGTAAAAAGTTTAGGATATGAACAAGCTTCTTTCAAGGCTGCAAAATCAAATCCAGCAGTTCTGACGCTGGCAAACATCACCTCTTGCATACTGGGAATGAAACTTCATAGGACTGAGAACAACAAAGCCCAGTATGATTTAAATTAAGTCCTGGAACTATCAGGAATCCCATTTTGCAAGCTGAAGAGCTCCAGGAACATGCACACCCCATGCAAAAGCACACAAGCATTTAAACTCTCAGGTGTATGGAAACATCTGAGCTGCCAGCATGTGCCGAGAAGTGCAGAACCACATTTCCCAGCATGGTGCCCCACAGATCCACCCAGTGACGTTAGCCTACTGTCACATCTATTCCGATATGGATCACATTCTTCAAGTAGCCTAACAGCTTGCGAGCCTTCACTAGGTCTGCAACAGGAGGATCTTGCAAGGGGCGGTAACCTTCCACTGGATAAGTAGGCAAGTGTTAAGGTAAAATGCAATCTGATCCTTTCAGGACTTCTTTTATTTGTGCAAGGAAAAGACCGTGTCTCTATTTTACTTTATACCCACGCACGCCTCAGTCACAGTTCAAACCACAGTGCCTTCTAAACGGATGATAAGCCACAAGCTCTTATTCCCACTTCCTCAATATTGCAAGCAGCAAGTATTTCACACCACAATTCTGCTCTCATCAGAAAGACCGACAGGAGCCTCCACTACAGCTATCAACAGGCACACCCAGGACTGCTCCGACAGGAGCTGCAGGTCTCAGCATTTGCACAGGAAGGCAGCAGGCAACGCTAACACCATGTCAGAGGTCCCATATGGCTGGGAGGTAGAAGAGACCAGTGGCCAAGAGGCTCAGCAGCACAAGGGTTTCCAAAGCTGGAGAGTGAGATCTTTGCAGGATCTGAGTGCCTGGGAACAGGCAGCCTGCAGCTGCAGCAGTAGCTGCTGATTCTGAGCTGAAAGCAAATCTCATTTCAGAAACTGTCAGGGACCGCACTGATGTTTGTGTGCCCTGCATTTCTGCTCCAGCTGAGGGATGTCCGGTTCTTCTCTCCTTGACCCTGCTCTGAGCATAAGTGCCAACAGAAGAAAGTAAATTGCAGTCAGGTATGTACATTCTACAGCCTCCAATGATGGTCTCAGGACAGGCTTTTCTCCCTTCAGACCTCCTCTCCCCACACCCAAAGGATATCGGAGTGGACGGCTCCCGAAGTTAAAAGCAACAGACTCTTTGAACGACAGGCTGATTGCAGGGAAGTAAGCCATTCCAGTGCCCCTCGTGATGTTATCAAAAGCGGTTCCCAGAGATATGCCATTCCTGAAAGAAGGAAAACCCACAAGATTTTAGCCACAGTAGGAGGGTTTTGAGGTCAGCTGGGGAATCCAGGTATCCACATTCCCCTCCCAGCAACTTGCCAACACGGACACATCAGTCAGTCATGCCTCCTGTCACTCTTAACCTGGCACACATGCAAACGTCACAGCTTTGCTGAGCAAGAGCCCTGAGCAGCCCTCCCATTTTCATACGATGGCACAGGAAGGCACTGGAGTCAGCACAATATGCAGAGCCCACTCAGCTTCAAGGGCAACCCAAATCCTTATGAGATAACTAACCAGGAAGACATTTTAAAGGCAGGTGACATTTTTGACCTCATCCATTTGATGTTGGTGGAAATAGAAGGATAATGCCCTCAATCTGCTCTTCTCTAAAAGATGACATGGAGCATCTAACCGTTTTTAATTCTGGCTGACTTGTCGCAGGCTGTAGCTTAGGGCTAGGGAACAATTCTTATTCAGGCTGGTCTCTGCTTATTGTGCACAGGAGTTGGAGGCTGGAGATTTATTGGTCTTTCCACAGCTCCTTGTGAATCTAGGACACACAAGGTCTACACTGGCCACACAAAAGCAATCAGTGTGGCTCAGCCAACTGTAGTATTAAGCATCGTGAGAGATGCCCTCCCCTGCAAAATCCTAGCAAGCTTTACACAGACTTTATAGCTTGAACGTCTTTCTGCCAAATGCTCTCACCTGAACTTAGGAGACTCAACAGCCCAGCTTGATGGTTTCTGAACCCAAAGCAGGGAAGCAAAGGCTGGAACTACCAAGGAACTTAAAGGGGAGAGGGCAACCTGCTGAGCAGTGAGGAAACCTTTATGTTACACACAGACATCAACAAAGCAGGGAACTGGGCAAAGATGCTTACAAGCAGAAAGCAATGGTGCCCTCATCAAGGTCTATCAGACAGCTGACGATGTCTCCTGCTGCCCAGGACTGCAGTAAAGGGAGAGAAAAGGTTAAACATATATCCAGGGTGTTCCCACATCAGAGGAAAGACTGCAACCCAACCAATCCCTTGTGACTCAGGGTTGAAGAAGAGAGAGTTCCTTCTCACAGCAGCTCACATAGCATTCTCAGATACTTCTGGAAGCTGCACATAAGCCACTGATTGGGATCTTTTTTCCCTCCAGCACTAGGAACATGCACAGGACCAAACTTATATTTATCCTAACACTGCATCATCCTCTGACATGCTACAGAGAACCAAAGCCTTCCAGAGACCAACAGCAGCACTATGCTGGGAATCAGTCTGCTGGGGCTGCTAAACAAAGCACCCACATAGTATGTCCAGCACCCCTAAAGTACAAACAATTGCTGGCACACAGCCTCCCCAAGAGCAGACTGAAGCAGAGAGGATAGCTTGAGGGCACTTCACAGGGCCCAGCACAATCCAGGGAGCAGGAGGAGTCACCTGCTTTCTTCTCCTTACTCTACATCCTGTTCCTGGCAGGACAGCTACTCACTTTGCCATAGTTGGTCGTAGTCACGTTCCACTTGCGCACCCTGTTTCCATCATACGCATATGAATCTGGCGTATCTCCAACTCCTTCCTGCACCAAAGTATGAAAGAGGAGACTCAGACCAGACCAAGCATAAGGGATCCCTCTCATTGCAAGAGTGGCTTTAAGGGGGAGACCCAGCAGGTAGGGAGAGGAGCTGACAGCACACATGCTCTGTCTGGGAAAAGCCTTCACTCTAGGAGTGAATCCAATGGCCTGTGATCTTTGGTTCAGAGAAATACACCATTCCCTACTCATTTTTGGGTCAGAAGAATAATACTGGCATACTACACTTCCAAACTCTGTCAAAGCAGCCCCCCAGGATGCCAGTCATCTCCCCTCTCACATGTTGCAGAGCAGCAAGTTAGTGAAACTCTGCAGCTGACATGCCGTCCCAGCATCAAACATCCCACCCACTGCCTGAGAAGAGCTGGCCTGGGCCTGCCTCTCCTGGGCAAAAAAGCCCCTTAGCACCAGCTGCTGAGGGCCATCCCGAGACGGGCTGCCAGCACGGCAGACCCACACACTCTCTGGAGAAGATGCCAGCTGAAAATCAACACATAGCAATGGCTATGTGCAGCAAGAGCACAGCAACACACCCAGCGTGCAAGGCTTTCACATTGTGCACCATTCTGTGAACACAGACAAGAAAGTCCAGTAAAGATTTTTAAAACAGCAGACCAGGTGTCTTCTAGTGTGTGTGCTGGGCACAAAATGCCAGCAGGGCAGGAGCACAGCATCAATGCAATGCTCCACCCTGACCTAAAAAGCAGTGGAAGAACACAGAGCAGCCCTGTGCCATGTGCAGCAGTTACACTACCTCCTGATTAAATCTGCAGCTGAGAGTACACCAGCCAATCTGCATGAGTCCCTGGGAGGAGATGAGCACCTCATAAATCCATTTCCCTGAAAGAAAGAGAGATACCACACAGTAAATCCCTCCTGCCTGGCTCATTGTTACAGAAGCAGAACCTGACACTGCTCCCACAGAAAAGAACATGGCACACAAAGGAGCTTCAGGACAGCCCCAGCATTCCCCTCCCACCTCTTCACTCCGGCATCACACAATCCTCCATCCTTCTGACTTCCTGGAAAAGCCAGTGGATGAAGTGGGGAAGAGGGGGCTCAAGATTTGTGACTGCAGCATATTCAAGAGCTTTCTAGTTGTGTAATTCTTCATACACTCTT
>NW_009232089.1:21071-29189 GCF_000690835.1 Fulmarus glacialis
TTTTCTCCTTACCTTTATACACACACGTTGTGGCCCTGATGGAGCCAAAGTTACTGTGGCCAATCACCTGGATCAACAAACAAAAGATATTTTAAAGTCAGGCGAAAGACAGTTTTGCTCAGCCCTACCCATTCCCTCCATCCTAGCTCTCAAAATCAAAGCGAGATGGAGAGCTATTCACAAGCACAGTGTAGGGAAGAGACAGGACATCTTCCCCATCCCAGCAGCTGTACTCAGAGCCAGCAGGCCCTGGGGAACCATTCAGGTCCTCCTCAGCTCATCTGTACTTGATAAACCCCAGTGAAGCATGCAGCACGGCAGCAGTACAAGGGCAACGTGGTGACAGACAGGTTCCCAATGAATTGTGACAGGTATACAAAAGTGACTATTATATAGGAAAGACATCTGAATCCTGGACAAGTTAGAACAAAACTATAGGTTCAGGGTGTCCAGACTAAAGCTCAGGACCAGCAGGTAACACACTGCCCAGAAACTGAACCCTCCTGACTCTCTCACTCTCAGGACAGAGCATGAAGAAGAGATGAAGGTAGCAACAAGGAATTCACAGGCAAGCCAGTCTGATCCGATATGAGGGTAAGTTCTAGGTACAGCCAAGGTAAGCTATAGTGGGTGGTTAACAGGAAAGGGGAGACCAGGGCAGCCTCCTCTGCTAGAGGTAAAAAAGGATACATAGATTAAGGAGAGAATGAGCACAGGATGTGCGAGCTCACTGAAGGGGTGAAAGGAGTGCAGAAATTACTGAAATAGGAAAGGATTAAATTCCACTGGATTCTTTCAGCTAAGGAGCAAGCAGGGAGCTAGTGGAAACAAAGGAGAAAGGAAAGCCTCAGCTTCAGCCTCTCGTCACCATTAGAGAAGACCAGAAGGAAGGAAGGAAGAGGCAGTCTGCTGGAGGGAGGGACAGGAAAGCTGGCTGCTGGCCTTTCCTCTGCTTAGCCAAGGTCTTCAGTGAGCCCCTGGGCCAGGGTAATCCTTTCACTGCCTCGCAGCTCCACTCAGAGCTTGCTGAGACTTAGGGGTACTGCTAGATCTTTTCCCAGGAGAGCTCATTTCCTCCAGGATCCTGCAGCTTTCTGGGTAAACTCTTTACAACATGCTACAAAGCCAGTGACAGGGATCTGTTACGAAGTACAAACCAAGATGCCCAAAGTGCTTTTAGTCCCACAAGACCATTTTCTGCTGCACCCAGCATCACACTCACCCCAAGTAAATCATCATCAACCAGCAAGAGCCCCTCAAAACCGCTCGTATGGTCCAACACCACAGTAGGGGGACCAAGCCGGCCCTCTGCTACCTGATCTGAAACAAGAGTCACAGAAAACCTGTTAGGGAAAGTTGTGCAGGATTTAACAGTACACCTGATGAGTGTCTCCAGCTAGACTACAACAGCACTTGCATTCTGCTACAGTGACTATGTTAGAACCCATGAGAACCTCAGGAAGGGAGACACCAGTGAGATTTAAAAGGAAGTTTTCACAGAACACACAAGGTCTTAGCCATGCAGCATTGTTAAGGTCATATGTTAAGTTTTCCACATCGCCTGAAAATTTTACTTTAGCAAAATTCAAACACCAAACTAAACTGAGCCAAATGTTTGGCCAACATATCACGCTTTGATTGTGGCCAGCGAGAAAAACTCTTCTTTTTAGGAGAGGAGCCAGGTTGTATCCTGCCACATCCTGACTCATTCAGGGAAACGGATGTTAGTAAGAATACAGGCAACAGCCTGAGGCCCAAAGTGAATACCTACAGTGGAGACCAGTACGTAAAAATTGTCAACAAGCCTCTGCATTTCCCTCTGAGGATAGCACTGCACACTGCTGGTTACAGCAATGGCTCTGCGTATCATTATCAGTGAAATACCTCCAACATTTGCCCCAGAACTGCTTCTCCAGGCATTTTCACATGGAAATATGCCTCCTCCATCTGCAAGCAGACCTGCTCCAGGGCTGGCTGATGAGCCACTCACAGGCAGGATTTAAAGGTACAATAAATTAGAGCACAGGACGGCAGAACAATGCTCACTCGGGGAACTGCCTTTCATGATACAACTTGTCCTCCCAATTAGGCAGCACAAGCAGAAGCAGAAATTGGACAGACACCAGTGTCTCCTACCTCCACTGTCTTCAGAGCCATTCTCCTCTGCTAACAAGTGGTCAAGGTGCTCCTGCAGGTTCTGGAACGTCAGGTGCTTTCTAGGGAATAAATATGCACAGGAGCTCTTCAGAAAACTCTGTCTCCAAGTTTTAAAGAGTTTCAGCCCAGACACATGTGTCCGCACAGTCCTGCACTGTGAGACATGAACCGGGAAGTTCTGTCGATCCGTGTTTCTTGTCATGAATCTGAGGAATTTGCTGCCCAGCACGCTGGGGCAATGAATGAACCAAGGACCAAATACGGCGTGAACAAGCAAAGTAGTTAACAAAGGATCTTAAAGTCTTCAGTGTGCTCAGAGTATTTGGTGGCAGTAAGAAAACTGTACTGCGGTACACTGGCAGTAAGAAACCAGCTGTAATACCAAAAACTGTGGACCAGGACTTTGCTGCAGTCAGCATCATACAAACATGGCATAAGTCAGGATTCAGTGTTTTCCCCAAGTATTTCGTAATATAAAAGAAGAGAGAAGACCACATCAGCAGCTGTAGCAGTTCTGACAAAGGTCAGGCTAGCCCAGCATCCTCCCTCTGACAACAGCCAAAACCATTTTGTTTTCATACTGAGGAGAAGTCTCTCATGCACCCTCTCTAGGGCACTATTTTAGAGAACTTTCTCATACTGCCCTCCCCCAGTTCTCTCTTTTCAAGGCTAGTTTACTTAGCTGTTCCTTGTACAAGAGCCATTCCAAACATCTGAGTTGCTTTTACCCTTCCTCAAAACCTCTGCAGCTCTAAAATACCCTTTTGGAGTTGGCAAAACCAGAACCACATGTTAGTCAAGATGAGGGTAAACCACAAATTTATTCAGTGGCGTAACGATTTTTCTTATCCTACATCCTTTTCCTAACAATTCCTAACTTCCTACTTTCTTTTCCTGACTTACTAAAGACTTAGTATTCCCACCCCAAACTCAGTCCTACGCAGTAAAAATCAGCTCAGGGCCCATCATTTTGTGCACAACGTTGAGGCTGTTCCTCTTTCAATACATCACTTTGCATTTCCCTACTCTGAGTTTCATAGACCATTTCACTATCCAGTCACCATCTCACAACCACCCTACATTTACTTTGCTCTAAATAGCTTTGTAACAGCAGCAAACTTTCCCACCTCATGCTCTCTCCCTTTCCAAGTCTCCCAAGGATACATGGAACAACACAGATCATGTTTCAGGTCTTTGAGGGACCCCAGCAGGACCTCCTTTTACCATGAGAGTTGCTAGTTGCTCCTATCCCTGCTTCCCATTTCCAAAGTAATCTGTGGAACAACCTCCCACTTCTCCAGGACTAGGGGTTTCCCTAAGACTGTGGTGAGAGACCTTTTGAAAGCCTGATGGATGTGAAGATGCACGGAAGTGGAATCAGAGAATCAGTTTTGGTTGGCATGAGAGAGGGTGGCTTCAGGAAAGCAGCTTAATCAGCAGCTAGCATGGAGGAGGAGTTCTGAAAGGAGGTCAGAAGAGCATGAGATAGCCAGAGAGATGTCTGCAGCAAGCTCCTCTATGAGGAATTTAGGCCTCCAAAGACAAGATGTCATACCATAAAAAGTTGCTCTCATATGGCAAATGTTATTTTCCAGACCTCTTTGACTGCTACTGGGCTTTCTACCAAATAGCCAAGTCCAGGGAAAAGGGTAGAAAGCAGGAAAAAAAGAAAGAGAGAGACCAGTCTAACTAACTGTCAGTTCTGTGCTTTCAAGTCATTAATCACCAGGCAAAGAAATTAGAAATGCTGAAAACCAAAATGCCCGGGCAGATGGAATATTCCAAGGCATGCTGGCAGGGGAGATCGTGGCAAAGTAACATGACCCACTCTGCCTCCCCCCCGCCATAACCCTAGCTCACCAAGAGCGGAGAGGGCCAAGGGCTATTTTTAGCAGCTCTGAGCTCACATTTGAGCTGGCAGTACTAAGTATAGGCCATGGAATGTGACCCCAGCCACTCTGCAGCACTGCCAACCAGCAGGAGCTACACGCCTGCCTCGCTCTACCACACTCTACCTGCCCTGAACCTGTCTGACTTGCCTCTGGCAAAAGAGCTAAATGCAAGGGAAGTTTTTCTCATCCAAAGCTACAAGTTTCTGGGCTACAAGGTGAAGGAGAACTGAAAACAAATAGAAGAAAACAGACACTAAAGAGGAATTTTGTGTTTCTTTTTCTTTGGTGACTCCTAATAATAAAGTACCAACAGTTCCACAGCCTGAGAAATGTATGGTATTCCATGTATCAATAATAGCCTTGCTTTTAGTTTACAGGGCACTGATGACCTATTTTTCATTACTGTACCTAAAACCTGTGCATTTTTCACTTCCTTACACATAAAGAGGGAACAGGAACAATAAGTTGAATGCCTACTTGCCTGTTTATTTCAGAAATATTGCCTAGTGATTTTGTGTATGGGGTTTTTCATGCAAAAAATTCTGAAGAATCCTTCCCGGCAAGCCCTGCAATTTGAAAAAGCCATTAAAGGACAAGACCTAGGAGTAATTTCTGTAACACGGTGCTGCTGCGCTTTTAACAAAGATCACTGTGTGGCACTGAAAAATCTTTCCTTTCACCACAGCGTTGTATATCTGGGGATTGATACAGCATCGCTGGCCAACTAGTGAATGAGAAGTCGTCCGATACCTGTAAGCAGCTGCAGACTGGTTCCCATCAGCACTGGTAAAGACACGATGCAGATAATCATTCAGCAGTCTGCTGTTCACGATCCCTTGTGAAAAACAGAAAGGAAATAAGCTTAGGGAGTCAGGAAGCTCAAACATTAATTTCATGTACAAGCAAGAAACTGGTAACTATGGGAAAATGATGTTCAAGTTTGCAGATCAACACAGTGGAAAATGCAGCTTCAAGAAGTCATTCTTCGTCTTACTGTCTTCACTAGCAGCCCTGGAGTCCAGCATTATGGGGTGCATCTCCACAACAAGGGCTCCTTCCAATTTGAGCTGCTCTACGATAGCAAAAGGGAGGCTACACTTTGGTCCCCACAGGTGGAACTACATCCTCAGGAATCCTGCTGTACTACTTCCAGATAAAAAAGTAACTTCAAAAGCTGGAGGTGCGAATCCAATTTCATTTCCAAAAAATAAAAATAAAAATCTTATCACTATTGCAATTCCTGATGTCCTATTCACACCTGGGACATTTTAAGTACCTACATCTCTTAACTGCACTAGAAGATGCTGAGATAGAAAGGCTTGCAGATGCAGTTCATCTTGTCTAACCCACAGCCCTCTTTTAATGACGTAAGCCTCACTTTAGCTTTCATTGTGGAAAACAATCCCTAGTGTCACATTGATGCAGCATGCTTTATTTCTGGGTGCAACAGTGCCCTCAAATGCCAGATTTGTGGTCTCATAAGCACACTTCTGCTGGATTGGTGAGTCCAAGAGAAAACAGACTGCCTAGCAGGTACCAAAATTTCCCAGAAAAGGCTTAATCGGAGAACTTGACAAGCTGTTCATTCTGGAAGGGGAACTCCCTGAATCAGATGGGACAAAGGCAGGCAATACGACATTCTCCAGCCTCACGAGGCAGGGCTGTATGCCGAAGAAAGGGCACTGTGACATGAGCTTCCGGAGTCCTTAGTAGTACAGGAATGTCCCTCCCAAAATCTCATCTCAGTTCAGGGATTTACTCAGTTTCAGCCCCACCACACCTCACATCAGGAAGGCAACTGCAACTGGAAGGCAGCTGATCTCAAGCGAGGCAAGGGGCGCTCACCTGCTCCACAGTGGTCCTGCTTTTACATGGCCCATACAGGCCCATACCTGTGACCTTGGACTTCTCTGGCTCGGTGCTCAGCCTGTAGTTCTTCCTCGAGAAAGCAGTCCCAGCACCTCTCGACGTCATTCTTCACAGGCACCACTTCCAGAGCGGACATAAGACAGATAGACGCCTGGAACAAAACTTGCTGGGGAGGATGCTGCCTTTAGACTTCTCCCTTTCCTGGTGGTTGATGTACCTGGATTGAACAACAGGGATAAGTCAAAAAATAGCCAGAGTCCTTGCACTAACGACATCATACGAGAGCCCAAAGCCAACTAACTGCCAACCCTGCTCTCAGTCCCACCTGTCCAACAGCTCAAAATCTTCCCAAAGCAGACAAGGCATTAAGGCACACTCCAGACAACCACACAGACCCCACTCCAACCAAAGGCACAGGCAGAACCACACCAGAAACACAGGCAACCTTTGCACCGAGTTTGAGCCAGAAGCACTGAGCCAGCACAGGACCGCAGCTACCACCACTGCCAAACACCGCCGAAACTGGCAACAGCGTCGCACTTCCACTCACGTCCTGATGAGACACTTCTGCCTTTCTCTCTCACACTGTATTCTTTAAGACAGGAACATGCATCTGGTTAATCTTCTGTTTAACAGGTAATTAGATTATTCTGCTATCCCAAACAGAGAGAGGGAGAAGCAATGAGACAAATGCAGATGAACTGGACTACAAAAGAATATCATTGACTACAAAACAAAAGACCCTGCTGTCGGTTTTGTAGGGACAAAAGCAGATGCAGGTAGAAGTACACAGACGTGTTCACAGGTGAAAACCTACCACGAGACTAAAGATTCATGACCCTTCCTGCTACCACTAGAATGCAAAGGATGCTATTACAGCTGATCTGACATGTGCCAGGACAAAAAGAATAAATTCAAGCTGCTAGTTCCATCCAGCTTCAAAATGTTAGGTTACACCCCTCTCCTGTTTCTGATTGCCCCGATAGCCGACCATCACTGGAAGTCTCCCTCGCTCACTACACAGCCGTCTGACAAACCGCTTTGTGACACACAGAGCAACAGGAAGATGCACCAGGAGCAAAGGCTGTGGGAATTAAATGCTTGCCAGCAGTCTCATACAGAGCAGAAACTAAGGTGAACCCACGAAAAGTTAGTGAACTTGCCAAGTGACGCAAGTGCCATGGAAACTCCACTGGCAGAAGATCACTCGAGCTTCAGCTAGAACTCGGGAAAGGATTTCCTAAAGCCCCTTTGCTCAGGGCCAGCCCAGCATCCAGCAGTGGAGCAGCACTGCCCGGCATCCCTCCTGCAGCACTGCCGAGCAAAACCTCAGGAACAAAGCAAAACCAGCCTAGATCAATGGCCCTGAACGATCTGCATCAAAGACTCAAAACAAGGAATAAAACAATTAAACTATAAACAGAAACACATCATTTACTACCAAAGCAGAGCAGATAGCACAATGTGTACTATCCTAAAAGTACTCCAAACGCAAGAGACATGATTTCACCTCTGTCAGAACAAATTAAAAACACCCGAGGATGGCAGGGAGTGCCCCTAGCTCTTCCCAAGGGTGGCCGGCCTGGTACCTGTGCTGCTGAAACAGCCTGAATGCCCAGGCAGAGAGCGCAGCGTGGTCACACCGGCACCGTACGAGATACACTGCTGGCACTGCTGCAGTGACAGGTTTGGGTTTTTTTTGTGGGAGCAGATGCTGCCTTCAACAGGTCAGAGAAAGGGCAGAGCAGGGGGACACACATCTGCCCCTTCACTGCTCCCATGTGCGATTCACAAAACTTGCCCCAGCAGCTCCGGGAAAGACACCCAGCTCTGAGCCTGGCCACGGGTTAAACTCCCTTCTCGGGACAATGGGCAAGCAGCTTCCAGCAGAAGGACAGAATAAACAACACGGGGAAAGCCAGACCTTAAATTGAGCCGACTGCAGGCAGGCGAGGAGGCCGAGAAGCTGGGCCAGCAAACCCAGCTTTGTCCGGCAGCTGCTGACCAAGCCCTCCCGCTCTCGCCAGGGCAGTGGGGATGAAGCCGGCAGGGAGACAGCCAGGCGGCAGAGGCCCCCGCGCCGCTCGGAAAACTGCTCTGCGTTAATCACAAGCGCAGGTCTCTGTGGCACCCCCAACCTGGCAGCACCCCCCAACCAGAAATACCGGGCAGCATTGCCCAAACCCAGGAAACAACCCTA
>NW_009232090.1:0-285 GCF_000690835.1 Fulmarus glacialis
CGGCGAGGGGCGGGTGTTCGGTGTTCACGCCCGGTTTCGGACCGAGGCGAGAGGCCGCGTCGGGCTGTCCTGGCCCCGGTTCCTCTGAGGGCGGGCGGTCCGTGGCAGGCCTGTGCTCCTTCACGGGGCTCGGAGCTACCTGCACCTGCCGTCATCGATTTGTGGCCTACATGAGTGCGAACCGTGAGGAGGTTTGACTGAGAGAGGAACAAACGTGAATGCTGTTCAGTCAAGGGCACCGGCTGGGGCAGGCTTAAGGGATTTTGAAATTTGGGTGATCTGCCC
>NW_009232090.1:316-13505 GCF_000690835.1 Fulmarus glacialis
CCGATGCTGTGTTTTATGTCACGCACATTTGTCCCACCTTATATTTTAAGTTTCTCAAAGGGAGAGCCAAGCTTTCAGCCCCAGATGAAAATTTTAGCTGCATGAGGCTGTCCTCTGTGCTTTCTGTGAAGGATCTCTCTCAGGTGTGATGCCCAGTCATCTTCCACTATCTCTAATTGAGTTAATGCAGGCAGTGATTTCATTTAAGGGAGCCTGCTTTCCGTTAGCAGATCCACTGTCATCCCCATATAGGGCTGGACTTTCGGTATTCACGGTGTTTGTCTCTGTTTTTTGGTGCTGGAAGTCACACCCTCTTTGAACTCTCTCTGGTGGGACCATACTTTTCCTAAGCTGAAAGACAGCTCTGGATTTGCCCCATCTAACTTGTGGGCACCCCTCACCCTGCAGGCACAGCTGGCCTGGACCAGATGGTCCCTCAGCCTGCTGTCCCTAGGGCTCAGTGTGCTGGGGACACGTCTGGAGGGCTCTCGGAGAGCTGAGCCGTCTTCTCTCAGAGTGTCTCTCTCCTCCTGGAGCACACAGGGTGACTGGCTCCATGCAAGCACATTCGGGTAGGTGGCAAAAGCTAAGGAAGATAAGTCTGGGTCAGCATTTCTAATCAAAGCCAGGCATAAAGAAAGTTTGTTTGGGCTGTATTTGACTTAGGTAGATAAAAGCCAGAGAGGAATGTAGCTGTTGACTCAGCAATACAATCATATTTTATTTGCTATTTTATTTTTAATTTCTGTGCTAACTTGGAGTTATTTCTGAAAATTTCAATGAATAACTGAGTTTTGTGTGGGTGGGTTTTTTTGGGGTTTTGGGTTTTTTTTGTTTGTTTGGTTTTTTTTAAGTGAATGTTCACTAAATAACAAGTCCTCGAAATTCACTAAGCTGACTGAAGTCACTCCACTCCTGACTATTTCTCTACTTCTCCTGCAGTTCCTCTCATGGACGGGTGAGGCTGCTATGCAATTGTTTCTTTCGTTTTGGGGGAGTGATGTTTAGGGGACTGTCCTCTCCTTGCTAAATACTCCCAGAGGACTCTCACAAGCTAGATCTCTCTTGTCTCCCAATAAATCGTTAGGCTGCCTTCCTGGTTCAGTGTGTGTGAGGGTTTGGGGAACAACAGTACCGTATCCTATCCAGCAGGCACCTAGCTTTCAGCCAGTGCTCCTCGCAAGGTGCAAGCTGAAGTTCCTTAGTTTCCCTGTGTTTGTAAGGCCACTAGGAGAGGGCAGCTCTAGGAAAGCATGATGGTATGAATTCAATTTGGAGCCTAGGCATATAGGAATGAAAAGCACTGGAAGCACTATGGGGAATCATGTCAGCTCCTGTTGTTGAAGAGGTTGCAATATTCTACTGTCTTGTTTTGTTATGTTAACAGCCCTGAATTCCTGGATGGCAGCATAAATGCCAGTGAAGGTTCTTCCAGCTTTCATGGGGCAGGGTTTTGCAAACTTTTCTTTCTGATGCAGTCCTTGCTATAGTTACCCCTGCCTGGCTCCTTCTAGGCTAGATTACTATAAAGCAGAATAACAGAGGACTGTTTACCCTGGAAGACCGCTCAGTATCTTTAGGTAGTGCTGAAGATGGCGACCAATTTTACAGGCTGATACGAGCACTCTGTACCAATGCTTCCATTCAGCACTGGCTGTCATTTCGCTGCCATGGGCACATTGAAACTTTGGTTTCCATTTAGAGAGCACTGAACTGCCTGCATGCTGACTACCTCAAGGACTGTCTCTCCCCTCTTCTGCTAAAACATTCTTGCCTACTTGAGATGCTCCTGCTGTTTTTATCTTAACATTAAGCTTGTAGATGCTGGGGTAAAATACTGTCAGCCGAAATCCCTGGCTCCACAACTGACTCCCAAATTTGTAGTCTGGCTTTAACCTTAGCATAAGCAAATGCTTATTTAGGTTGTTTTGCAAGTATATGATTTGGTGACATCACCAAATTTCTGGCTAATAGAGAACTTTCCAGAAGCAAACAATAAATGGCAGCAAAGCATATCCTTGAAGTAGGTTTTGGCTACAAAAACCTGAGCCTTAGCACATCTGTCTTTTCAGTAATGAGATAAAAAGAACAGAATCGACTTTTAGGATCAAAAATATATCTCCTTGTTCTACACATAATACATGGTATAAGATGATGATATGTAACGAACAGCACCTGACATCATCTGTGGGTGAGTATCACCACAATGAAAATCACTGTCTCCAGGCAGAACTGTTTTGTACCCTTATAAATCCAAAAGAAAATCAGGTAGTTCAGTGCAATATATTGTCCCGAGAAAGAGCTTCTAGTTACAGCAGACCAAAATGTTTTTTTCTCCAAGGGAACATATTGTATGAACTGTATTATTCTCTAGATAATGGACAAAAACATTCTTTATTAAGAAAACTTTATGCTCCTTCGTAAGTGTTAATAATGGTGGCGGTGTGTGGGTGGGAGAGCAGGTGGGTAGAAATGATAAATGGAAAAGCAAAATGGGATAGCTACGAGGCTGTAATTTCTTATGAAATATTTCTCCATATGATACCTCTTTCCTTTAGAATATTTTTATAAAAGAGAAATACTTTGCATTTCCTGCAGTCTTTGGGTTTTTACTGCTTTTAAATGCAGTACTTCTGAAAGGCAATGGGAAGGGGATGGCTTAGGAAAGCCTTTATTTATCCAGATGATGTACAGTACTAACAGCAATGGAAATTTCCTCGTGCTCTGGGCCAGTGCCTGAATCTTGTCTAAAAATCGTCTCTTAGGCTCAGAGCATTATTCCTCTCCAATGCTCATTTATCTCCAGCAACTCTCTCCCAAGCATACTGAGATGGGACAAACTTGCTTGCTCTTCTAAAAATGTTTTCGTGTGCTTTAGAAATTGGAATGGTTTTCCCTCATTATCTTCTTCGGAGGTCACAGAGCGATAGTAGCAGCAGTAGTTGCTGCACACGTGGATGGATTCAGGTGGATTCCTGGGGTGGGCTCCACGTCAGAGTACTGGGCTCCACGTCAGAGTACTGGGAATCCTTCCATCTTACGTTTGCCTGGAAAATTCTGTCATTAAATCTGATTCCTACATTGTAGCAGCCAAATGTTTCAACTTTCAGAGTTCTGTCTCAGTGTGGCAGTAATGGTCATGAGCTTTTTCCTATTTCAGCCCCTTTGTCTCACTATTGCTATTGTAAAATCTTCCTCACGGATACTAGTAAGGGTTTAGGACCGTCCTGCTAGTGAGACTTACGAATGAGAATTTCCATTCAGAGTCCAGAAAACTTTATTAACACTGAATAAGCACAGTTCTTTTTTCCACAGTGTGTACAGAAATGCTTTTCTGAAGTGATCTATTGCATTTTGATTGAAACTTGTCTTCAGAGTTATACAGATTTTTTTCATGGCTGAAAGTAAAATGCAGTGAGCTTGAAATATTGCTATGCAGATCTCATCAGCTAGCTTCTCTCTAAATTAAAGAGATATTCCATTTTAAAGAATAACAAAAAAAAAATTAACTAGTATGAGAATGGGTATTTGCAGCCCTGTTAGTCAGAAGCAAATGACGTAATGAGCAAGATTAAAGTCAGTGCTGGCCTTTCCTGCTAGAAGTTTGTGGGTATTTTATTAATTTGTATGAAAAAATTTGGTAATTGAATTATTAGTACGAACTTTATTCAGCAGGGCTTGAGTGATTTCTGTTGGTTTTCCCTATCGTGCTCCCCTTTCTTTGTCACCTTGACCTGTATGCTGGAGGCATCAGATCTGTATTTACTTATGTAATAGGGAAAACATGAGAAGTGTGCTATTCATTAATTGGAAATATGTAACTAGCACCAAAAAAAGACAAGTTAGAATGGATACCAGCTGCTCAGAGGCTTCTACAGCCTGCTAAAGAGTTAAGACATAATCAGAAAAGTCATTTGAAAGAGGTTACTGTATCAGACTGGATAAATGCTTTTGTCCCTCTACACTTAAAAGTTCAAATATAATGCCTGACAATTTTATGGGGACATATGGAAAAGAAGAAATTCTTACAGGAAGCTCTAGCTGGGCAATTTGCATTGGTCCGTAAAGAAAAACAGAGAACAGCAGAGCAAAGACAGTCTCAGCCTACATATCTAGCAGGGAAAATGCTGCAGTACGAATTAATTTTCATTAAAAAGGTGTGTGAAACAGCAGGAGGACAAACTGAAACTCTCTGCAGATGGAGAGGGCAGTGGTAGGAAGGCATCAGCAGGGAAACCCTGTGCTGCAAAGTCTCGTTGTGGAGAAAAGGCAAATGCATTTACCCTGAGGTAAGGGTAAACTTCCTGAGCTGAGGGAAGTTTCATTTTATTGTATGTGTGACAGCTAGTGTATATGGGCATTTATGGCTTTGGGGATGTTTGGTTTTAGTACCTGAAAACCCTTGAAAACTATTGGAAAAATCTAATGACAGTGAGTTATCTAGGCACTCAGACACCCCTGCAGACCAGTGCCCTGCAAAAAAAACCCAGAAGGAACTTTTCCCTTCTCAAAAAGGTCAATCCGTTAGCCACAAAAACAACAGATGTTGAAAGGAAGTAATTTTAAACTGTAAGATTTAAATTGGCAGCAGGGGAAGATGACTTGCCAAAATGTGTCTTTTTTTTGCTGTTTCTGAAAGCCTCAATTCCTCCTAATGGAAGACTTCCACGTTTGGCCCCTGCACAGATATACTTGTGTTACATTTAAACTGCTGTGGTGCAATCAGAAGGCTCAGGCTAAAAAAAATGGCCCGTGAAGCAGGTCCAGAGCAGTCTCAGCCCATGGCAAGCTCTGTACTGCTCTGGCTTTAGCACTAGCGGTACCGGAAGTGGTGATCAGTGAAGGCTGCAATCGCTGGGTGAGAGTATTTGCCACGTGGAAAGAAGCGATGGGGATTTGGTCCCTGTAACTTCCCAAATCCAGCTTTTGTGTCTGCATGTGAGCACTTTAGCCCCAGGGTAATAGCAGCTCCTATGGCTTTTCCTGAGAAGCTTCACCTTGTTTCTGGTGTGGCATAGCTGCTGTAGGATTGAAGTTACTGCACAGAATCCTCTATGCATGAGCAAAGTGTAAGAAAAAGAGATTACGTTAATAGGGGTCTGTGGAAATCAACTAAAAAGGCAAAATTTTGAGGAGAGTAAGAGAGCAGATGTGATTTCTCATTGAGTGTATAGGATGGTTCAGAAACTCTATAATTACTTTCTAATAAGCTGTACAGAATCCTCTTTGATTATTACACATATATACAAAGAAATAAGAAGCATTTTGTAAATGTAGTGGTCAGAGAAGGAGAGTAATTGAAATGTTAATTCTAATCATATGCTATGCTCATGCATTGATTTTTAAATTCATGTTATCCATTCATTAGTTAATGCCTGTAAAGTACATTGAAGATTAAAAAATGCTGTAGATTACTATGCACTATTGTTACTATCATTATCCACTAGGCTTAATTAGTTCTCGTACATTTTAATTGGATTATTGAGATGGAAACTTAAAGAATATGATTGCAGACCAAATGCTATCCTCAGAATCCTGGTGAAGTGAGCAGCTGCAGTGCCCGTACATACAAATAAGAAAACTTTTGTTTATAAGGATTGATACATAAATCTTTTTATATTTGTCCTACATGAACATGTGCATCTGATGGCTTCCATCTCCCCTAAAATTATCCTTGTCTAAGACTAGGCTAGGACACATTCAGCCCGGCCTAGTTATGGTATTTCTACAGAAGGATGTGTCACAGTGCTAAGCAGTGATTTATGGCCCTGGAAGACTAGAAACAAGAAGATTATAGCACAAAGATGAGAAGATTCTCAATTTACCTGTGGGGCCAGCACATTTCTGTCACCCTTTGAAGAAGGGAGGTTAGCTTTAAACCAGTAGTATCTTTAACAGGATCTGGCTGTAGTTTTTCCATGTCTGTAATAGTGATGAAACCTGCTGACCTTGTCCTTCATTCTTGCCTGTGGTTCAGAAGGATGTATGGAAAATAACTGTTTCTATTCAGCCTTATTTATTTATTTATAAAGAACTGCTTTTGAGGGAAGCATCAACATCTGATCCACTTGGAAGAAAACCTTTGAGAGGTTTTCCTTTCAAATTGGTCCAAGCTGCTTCCCCCCGCCCCCCTGCAAGATCAGGGACTTTCTGGGTTTGTGTAAAGTTGTAGATGGTCTAGTTCCAGAAGCCGCTTTATTTCCAAGGCAGTAATTGGGCAGCTGGCAGATCTTCCCATGTCTGCTTGCACCAAGGCTCTATGTTCTGCATTTTTCAGGATGTTTTGGTTTTAGTGCTTATAAGACCCCCTGCTTAAAAATACCACAAAAAAAAAAAAAAGCAAGCATTACAGTGGAAAAAGGAATACATTTGCTCTTATTATAAAAGACATTTATCAAAGTTAAATCAGCTGGGACTTTCTGAAACGTGGCTGACTTGCAAAATTCTCTTTAACATCTTTGCATCTTTGGCACTATAAGGAAGTACTTACCACTTGGATTACTGGAACTGTAAGGGGATTCCAGTTGACAAGAGAAAAAAGCAGGCGATGTGATTTTTATTTCTTAACTATTTTTTTATTAGCTGTTTCCCTCTTCTACTTTTTTCTGTGCAAATGTCAGCCTGCTTCTAATAAGAGATAGGGAATAAGGCTGATTGGTAAATAATTGAGCAGGGTACCAATCCAGTACTCCTTGCAAATAATGGAAAGTCACCTATTGAAGCCAGTGAGTTTTGGGACAAATTCTAAAACATCTAACAGCTGTCTGTTTCCATAGCGCTGAGTTCCTGATAAAAAAAAATTGAGGTTTGTCCCCTTTTTTAATCATAGCTTTCTGTTAGTCGCTTCTGGGGTCTTATGTAGTGGCATCTTATCCCCAGTTCTTCGGACTTCATAGGACTGAACCCAGTTGTCCCTATCTGCAGATGTTAGGAAGTTAAAATCTTTTATTTAACCTTTGATGAATGTTTGCTATGTCAGCCTAGGAAATCAAGTTTATGGATTAGATCCTCTTTTATTTCACATGGTGCTGCAGTTGCAGGAATTCCCTATGCAGTGATCTTGCTTTGTGCACATTGTTTATCTAATGTTACAAACAGAGCAAATACTCATCCCCTGAAGATTGGGGAGTTTTTTTTGGCCTCTAATATTTCCTTGTCGGAAGCAATTGTTTCAACTGCAGCCTACCAGTTTATCTTCAGAAACACTTGCCCTTGGCAATTGTCATACGTCAGCTGTGACAAAATGTACAGTAATTTGGTTCTCTTTCCTTTCCTCTCTCTGTATATTCCAAATGTTACGGTGTATGTCATCCCTAATTGCTGCGAATTGACTGAGGTTGGCAAGATTTTGCTGGCAGTTCTGAAGCAATGGTTTGTGCTGTACTAAGGTTAAATGTTATTTCTCAGAATCTCCAAATTGCCCCCCTCTCCGTTTTACCTCTGTTTCACTCAGTTTAAAATTTCCACTATGGTCTGGCAGGCCTGTGGCTATACAAGCCATACACAGGGATTTTCTCTACCGATGAATTTCTGCTCTGCTTAAAAACCCAAACAAGTGAAAAGCCCCTGCACTTCAATGCCCACCTATTAGTGCACCAGCAGTTTCTAGAGTTCATGCATCTCCTCTTGAATTGGTTAAATAATAATAGCTAAAAGGAGTACGCTTAGATTAGAAATCCTGATTTGGGTGTTAATTTTCTTTTTGCTTTTACTGTTCATAAGCAAATAGAACAAAATCTCCAATAATGTGCATATCATTGCAACAGTGTGTTATGCAGAACATTATGATACAGCATGTAATGTTAAGCTAGCACTAGATAGAATAGTTCACTTACCTAATATATTGAACATAGCTTAATTAAATATTTAATGGATTTGTCCTGCTGAGAGGAATCAGCAGAATAACTAAAGAGTGTGTTCATGGAGATGAAAGTTGCAGAGGAAGGTGATCTGTGGGGATCACTGTTCATTCAATAACCTCGTGAGCTGCCGTTCCAATTACTGTATACCTTTCTTCCAAGTGTGGTATTGCATGCATTAATGTGTATATGCATATTTCAGTGGCCCCAAATCAGTAAAGAATTTCAAAGTATTATTGCATGACATGATGGTAAATATTAAGTTGATTGCTGTTTGCTGAACTGACAATATACTTCGAAGCCAATACATCATTCGAACACATTCAAAGAGTCAGAACAGAATAGGGAGCAAACATTGTGGGTAGCTGTGATATGGAAGCAGATTAGATGCCTGCAAGCATGGGATTCATGGGCCATGCTCTGCACATTTCACCTACAGTACACTTTCAAAATGTTTTATAAAACTTCACCTACTACAAGCACAGAAATGCTTTTAGGAAAGTCAAGACGAATGCACAGTGTCATTGACAAGGCCATCTCCGGCATCGCTGCACCAGCTAAACAATCACTTCAACCAGACTGAGTGAACCAATATGAGAACACCGCCTGTTTGAAGACAGTGATCTTTTCTCCCCTGCAATCTCTACAGATCCTGTGGTCTCAACTCTTAAAGGCTGTTGTCATTTGGGACAGCATGCCATTCTTCTCTCAACCATTTCACATCAGCAAATCTCCCTGGCTGCCCAGGTTGAGGCATACTTGCAGAAGGACCACCTTGCTTTGAGGACTTAAAGACTTCTGTCATTTTCCCTGTTACAGCTCAATGCCTTGTGTCCACAATGATTTGAAGGTTTTCATAAAAATCACCTGCCCAGGCATTTTGAGATAACTGTTTTGCTTTTGCTATCGTAAACTTCATAATCTTTTCAGGTTACATTACTGGGTTTATAACTGTTTGACGTAATTCTCACTAATACACTCCTTAGAATTCTTCTTTGTCTCTTAATATACATTTTTCTTCTCTTCTCCTTGCAAACTTTATAATCCTCCTGTTTGACTTTTGCTACTTTTTTAGTGTGGTTTGTTCCTTCACTAGTTTAATGTGTGTGTAGGTTTACAGTGAAAAATGACTATAGATTAAACAGGACAGTCTTATTTAACTAGTTCCGCCCCTTCCCTTGCACTTTGCAGGAACCAGAGGTCTAAGGTGTAGCTTGTAAATTCTAGGAGCATTGTCTTTTTATGTACTATATTAAGGACAGTCTTCTCGTTTTGTGGTTCTATAGCTCCAACTCAAAGGGGTCATACTCCATGGCTAGAGGTCTCAGATGCTATTGCAGTACAAATAAATAAATAATGCTCAAGGTCACTAAATATGCTACAGTCTTTATTCCATCCTGAATGGCATTGGCAGAACTGATAATTAATTGCTAGAATTGCTAGAGTCAGTGGTATCTGCATACGGCTTGAGCAAGTGAAAAGTGTATCTATTAGCAGAAAGCTTCCTTCTACGTTCACGTAATTTCTAACTGACGTGAAGGCAATGACTGCATAGAACTGCTGTGGTGCCAGCTTAAGCTTGCAACTTCGCTAGGCATTGTGATAGTTTCACTGACATATCATTAACTCTTCTTTTTTCTCCAACATTTTTTCTTGTTTTTCTCATAAAAAATAATCTGTGAATAACAATTTAAAAAAAAAAAAAATTGACAAAAAGTGTTTGCTCTCCTGTGTTGCCTTCACTGGACAAAATGAGAACCAATGAATGTTTTGAATAAGCCCAAAGAGCTCTGAACTGGCTTCTTCATCCATAGCATGGATATATATTAGCATGTTGCACCAGATCACTGTGAGGAATTACCAGTGAACTGGAGACTGAGGGTTTGATCAGAATTGTGATATATACTCTAAAAAAAATTGCAATAGTTCTTAAACTGCTGTAGCAACACAGGGAGTGCATTCAGTAGGAAGTATCGCTTTCTGTTAGATAAGCTCTGAATGCTTCACTTCATAGGAGCCCAAACATTGAAGGTTGTGTTGTGGATTTTCTTTTTAAATTAAAAAGGAATGGAAAAAAAGCCCAATTCTAAAAAATAAGGAGAAGGAAACAGGAATTATCGGAGCTGCAGTTGGTATAAAGGAAGTGAATGTTATCACAGCCACATCTGCTAGAGAGGTTGTGTTACTCCTGCTGCTTTTTATTAGATAAAAGTTGAAGGGTTTTTGTCTTGGAGTTCTGTCTTGCAGAAAGACCTATACAGAACAAAGCACCCCTCAGATGAAGCGTGGGTTTGGGGCTGGCAATGCAACACTGCAGGTTAACTCTGAAAATACCCGTTAGGAAATGAACTGAGTTGCTTGTCTTGGCTCTTGAACCCAAATAAGGCCTCTGAGAGGCCCCGCTGTGGAAAAACAGCAGTCTAGATGCCATGGTCTGGCCATTGGCTTTGAGAAGTGCTGTAGATGAACTCAGAGTTGCAGTGAGGACATGAGACTGATATGGACTGATGTGCGAATGTCTTCAGTGTGGGTTGCTTGGTTTTATGCTTTGCTTTCGTTACTTGGTTTCCAATTTTGTACTCAAGAACTGATGCTTGGCTGGAAAGAATAGTTTTGTTTATATTTTTAAGCTAGTCTAGTATTTAAAGTGAGTCTAGGGAAATATTCAAAAGAATCTAATTTTGCTTCCGTGTAAATAGGTAATCCTAGTAAAGATGTGAACACCTCAGAATGGGAAGTTGAGATAAGTTGGAAATCCCTGGAATTGTTTCCCACTGAGCTCCACTGTGTAAGCTGTCACTGTGAAGCAGCAACATACAGGGAGAAATAACCTTTAGTGACAGACCGCTAGTGTCCCTCTGGCAAAGGGGTAAGTGTTGGACAAATAACTGATGATTTCACAAAAGCCCACCTTATTGCAGAGAACAACTGAATTTTGAGGAGATTTGTTGAAACCACAGAGCCTATTTACAAAATGCTGTCCTACCAAGGAAGGAGACAGGTATAAAAAGCCGTCATGTAGCCATGCAGCAGCCAGAATGGGTGGGTGGGTGGCTGATTTAAATATTTTGGGATAAATGAAGATGATTCTAAGTGAAAAGTACTGTGTTACAAACCATTAGAGAGCTGTCCCATGTACTCTTGTTGTAGATTAATTTTATTTAAGCATACATAGCTTTATAAAAATACAATGAATAATCCCTTTTTCATAAAAAGGGTTTACTAACAAGTAACAATAATGCCGCTAAAGAGACAGATTTAAAAAGATGCTTTTAGCTTGAAAATACAGTGTTTTGTGTTGTAGATTCAGGGAAATAATAATTTCGGAGGCTCTCCTCTTCGCTTCCTTGGATAGCTGGTTTGGATCACGGTTCTTGGGACTTAGGAAGTGTGGCTTATTTGGTATAATGGCTTATGTGAATGGACATGAAGTCTGTGAGTATTGGTTTCTGTATAGTTATGAAGGAACCCACTATTCCAGTCAATTTGTGTCAATTTTCATTCATGATAGAATTCAGAGCTCAAACTTGAAAAAAAAGACATAGAAAAGAAGAGGGGAGGGGAAAAAAAGCTCACTTGAAGTATTCAGTGTCCATCAGGGCAAGGGATTTTTCCATGTTGCTCCTTCCAGACAGTGGTGCCTGTCTTCCTGGCATGGTATTGCTTAATTTCCAAAACGTTTTTGTTTTTGTTTTTGTTTTTTTTTTTCCCCCAAGGATTTATCCTACCTTAATCTCATTCCAGTGCTTGTGCTTACTGTGTTGTAAATGCTTAAAGTTATGCATTACTACAGTTATGTTGGTGTGCTAGAGGAGGGCAGAAGATTTCCATCTTCATCCCTGTAGATACAGTGCCAGTATTTGCCACTTTTACAAGGTTGGGGGAAGCAAAGGATTATGCTGTAGGGCATGCACATTTTCTTGCTTCCCCCCACATAGTCATCTACTTTACTTCCATCAGCAATAGTGGAAAGAAGCATCTGGCCCCTTATTAACTCACTAATCAAATACGAACACAAAACGAAGTCCAGTGTTACCCAAACGATGAACAGGAGTACAATTAAAACAAAACCACAGATGCTCTGGTTATGCATCTATGTTGGATCCCAGCCAGAACAAACTGTTAGCTGTGCAGAAAAGTTGCCAAGCTCTTCACGATAAAATCAAGCCCATAAAAATGTTATAATTAACGATTTCATTCTAACATCTTTGGATGCCTTTAAGTTATTGTTTCAGGTATGTTTTCTGATGAGCTGGAAAGGTGCCTGTTTCTATATTTCACTTTGTTTCTAAGGATCAGTCATCTAACCACTTGTTTAACCTTGCGCAGTTATAAAGCGTGTTCGTTGAAATGTACCTCACTGCAATTAACGAACGATTTAGGAGTATTGGCCAAGACCTGCAAAAGCGATTTCCGAGTCAGTTTGAGTGGCAGTATCTTTTCCTGGCACCTCTTGTGGGTAATCTGTGACCTGGGGCTCCCACATTTGTCCTGGAGGAGGGCACAAAAGTCTCCAATCAGTTTTCCAATTGAAATAAAAAGCAAAGTACCCACATAAGACCTCTCAGGATTTCTCATTCTGTTATAGATTCCAAGTCAAATCTGCAAGTCTGGCTGAGCCATGTCACCACATAAACTCGAGCAGGAAGTGCTGATTGCTCTCCACTCCTCTCGTCTGGAACATCTTTGGTGGCTATCCTGAAGGCTCACTGTCATGGTGTATTTAATCTGCTCTTAATGCAGGCTGCCATCGACAGGGATGGTCTTGCTCCACCTCCATCCCTGGGGTTGTGTGTTCCCTCCACCTCCCTTGCATCCGATATAGGCACTGTGAGCCAGATCAGTGCAATCATCTGCTGGAAAACCAGTCATTATTTTTAAGTGGTTGATTTTTTTTTTTTAATTTTTTTTTCATTGACTCATGAAGCTGATCCAGCTCACCACACAGTTGCATGATAGCTAGATCATGAGAAATGTGTAGGTGGTGGCAGTAGGAAGAAGTTCATAGCAAACTTTGTTTCGTGAGAAATTCGTAATTTTTAAAAAATGAGATAAACTTTTAAACAATTTCAAGACGAAAAAAGTTTTTGTTTTGTTTTTTTTTCTTACAGAATAAATAGAAGCTATTTATCATAGGTAATTAAAGGGTTTAAAGTTGAAACTTTCTGAAGTTTTAAAAAGCCCAATGACTAACTCAAGTTAAGCTTCCCCCCCTGCTCCAGATTGTTAATTTGAAAACATTTTTTCTAGATTTCTTCTACGTTTTCTTGTAGCTGGGAATACATGAACTTTTTTCTCTCTCTGTTGTGGTTTAACCGCAGCCGGCAACT
>NW_009232091.1:0-29242 GCF_000690835.1 Fulmarus glacialis
TACATTAAAAAAAATAGATTCAGCCATGTAATTCTCCTTCTTTAAACAACAGTCTATGGTCTGCAATAAAGTTTTGCATAGGCTAGTAAGTAAATGCCAATTTAGGTTTTTTCCACAGATGCAATCAAAGGCAATTCTTATAAATTTTGAAGGCAGAAAGAACTGTCACACCACCCCCTCTCCCCAAAAAGTCAAGGCACCATTAATGTCAGTAGTTTATCTCAAAAAACACTGTCTCTTATCAGAGCTTGCTGGAATCGCTTCCCAGCTAGCACAGAACATCACAGGAAGGAATGAATCTGTCCCATTTTTAAGCTATTGATACAGGATAAATGTTTCTTCATACTTTGAAAAGAAAATGTATTTCCTTCTATTACATATCCCCATAGCTGCCTTGACTCATTAAATAACATGCCGTATGATCTCCCTACACAGTGAACTTTAAAAACGAGAAATGTGATGAAACCTTAAAAGACCCTATTCATAAAGTCTCTACCGATGGATGATCTCTGGCAACATAAAGACCAGAAAGTAATCTGGAATGAACTAGCTAAAAAATTTCTTGAACATACAGCAGAGCTTTAAAAGACCGTTTCTTATCTGTACTTTAGCTCTTCCAAGCTATGCAAAGGCCTCCTAAAAGTGACCAAGGAGCAGATTTGAAGCTCCTTTAAGCTGCCATTGCAAGATTTATCTTGAGGTACATTCGCGTCAATGTGAATCAAATCCTGTGTCTGATACTAAGGCTGTTAGTGTCACAATTTGCCTGTTATCTTCAACATCATAAAATTTGCCATTCAGTTGTTTACCAATAGCAATACCTTTATCTGTCACCTCTGAAGTATGCAAGAATCCTTAACTGAATCTAATACTGAACTATTTGGGGATTTCCCCTGTTGCTTTCAGAGTTATAAATAGTTGTATGAGGAACCAGGATAAAATATACACTAACTACCCTCAACTACAAATTAAGCTGTTTTTAATTCAGGTTTAAAACATTTTGAAGTTCTCATTGCACAATCACTGCCAAAGGCAAATGAACACTACATTTTTCTTTGCAGTCCTTTGCCTTTTGCTGCAGAGCACCCGAAAATGCACTGAATTATTTTGCAAAGTATATGCCTTGTGTGCAAGGCGTGACTTGCAGTTCACAGGGACAAGGTGGCATTTCGAGCCTCTCCAATCTGCAATGGTGGAGGAGGGCACAGGAGTTGTGAAATTTTCTGCTTATTTAAAATAAGCTCCTGACATACTCCATTGCCTCTACTAAACAAGAGTGATGCTAATCCACCAATTCCTCACACTTGGTACTTCTTAACAAAATGACACTTACGAGATGGAAACAAGCCCCGGTGTGTATTTACAACAATGCAGAAAGTCTCTGTTTTGTGACTCTCTTCACATAGACCCTTGCAAGGGTCATTATGCTTTTTCCTGGCAATTTGAATGGAAACTGCTAAGTCACCTGCACGAGGTCACAGCCATCACAATTCAAACCCAGGTCTCCTTAAAACCCACAGCCCTGCGCCCTTTGCAGCAGGCTATTCCACGTTTCTCATTTTACACCACAGGGAAACATCCAGTCAGCTTCAGTGCACAGAGTTCCTTACTGTGTATCATTGCATAAAGTTACTCCATACCTCCCCTTCTTCACCAAAGCTTTCTGTTCCCCTCTGTTGCATTAAAATAGCACAAATACTTCCAGCGACTGGTTCAAATAAAGTGGTTTCTACGTTCAAATGTTTCTCCAGAGAATTCACAGTCCCTGAACATCTGACCCTCGACTATGCAAGAGTAAAGGATAACCAAGCACAAACACACTCACCTACGTGTCATCTTCAGCTTTCTCTTCCAAGGGAGCATGCAGCACTTGGCTAGAAAAAGGCCTACATTCCTGCCAAAAGGCATGTTTGAAATACTTTTGACTTAGTTACAAGACTCCTAAAAAGTCAACAAGAAAGTCGTAACTATTTGTTCCACCCAAGAAGGAAGAAACATCACACTACATTAAACAGCTATATTTTAATATTCTGTTTATAGTTATGGAAATTTGGTTCATTTTAGCATCAATAAGTTCTGATTGTCCTAATCAGACAAGAATATAAATGAGCTTTTATTTGCTTAGGTTTTCAAACATGTATAGTAATATGGCTGAGGTTAAGCTTTTGCTTTACAACCTTGCATTATTTTTTTACTGAAAAACAAGTGTGAAAACTGTGTTCTGATCCCTGATAAATACTGATCCCCAAAATCTCATCACCGATATGTACATCCTGTATTAGAAAAGTTAAAGGCTAATATCATCCCATTTGTTATTAAACAAGAAACTGAAAGGTTAATTATGGCAAAAATCAAGCTTTTGCCCAAGAGGCTAGCAGCAGCATATTTAATATTACCAAAAATTAAAAATCTAAACCATTCACTTTGAACATGATCATTAAGAACAACAAAATCAGAACAGTTTCTTCTGGAAGGCTTTTTAAAATACAAAACAAAGTATTTATTCTCAGGTCTACTGTTCTCCTGAACATCTGCCAAATTACTCAGCTTTAGATTTCAACTGCAGCGTACCTCCCCTGTTTTTCAACTGTCAATCACAACCATTTTCATATGTTTTTTTCTCCCTGCAGTGTCCTGAGCTTCCCAAGTAAGGGGCTGATACAGCTTACGTTCTGCACGGCAAACTTCTCCCAAAGTCCTTTTCCCTTGTGTTCCCCCTCCCCAATGTCTTTTACCTTTCTGCTCAAAGAGAAAAGGGTTTCCCCCTGCCTGCCTTGGTATTTCTATAGCATGACTCACCTGCAGATCTCCAGCCTTCATAAAGAAACAAGCACCCTAGATCTATTTTGTAGGTAAGAAATAGAAGATTAAAGGTAGTACCCAAGACCCCAGGAATTATCACACTAGATGAGATCACTCATCCATCTTGGTCATCATTTATTCTTCAGCAATAGCCAACTGACAGATACTTCAGAAGGTAGTTTAATCAATGAAGATGGCTGAACAGCAAGCCTGGGATGCTTCTGTCTAGTTTGCTATCAAAAGGCAGAAGAAACAATAGGATGGCTATGCAACAGGATGGCTATTCAGGTAATGAATGAAAGCTTTATCTTCATTTCATTACACAAACCAGCAGAAGAAAGGCAAAACAGCCAAGCTCTAAGCTTTTATCTCTTCAGTAGGGACAGCCTAGCAACTAAAGAAGAATGACTTTAATAGCTGCTGCCAGGGGACAGGGAAGAAGAGATAAGATGATGCTTTAAGAGAGAAGAAAGAGGGATCCCAGCTTGCAGAGAGTGGATGACACAGCCTCTCCTCGACACAGCTCCTACCATCCCCTCGTACCACCTCGGGGTGGGATGGGAGGGCTGCCTGATGTTGGGGTGGTAGCCAGCTGTCCTGCAACAACTTCCAAGACCTTGCTTCTTCTGAAACTCTGCGTTGCCAATGTTGGACCATGCTAACCCAAAAAACAGCTGTGGAGAGGCTCCTGTCCTACCCTCATCACACGGCAGACATGCTACATGCTAAGGAACAGCTATGTACCTTCAAAAGCTACTTTCTCGGAGACAGGAGACTGAAGTCATACAATAAACAGCCATATACTAAATACCTGGCAATGATCTACCTACCAAGAAACTCAGCTAACAGAAGTCCCAAGGCACTGGGAGTTATCACCACTCTTATTAAACAAATATTTAGACTGTGGATTTGAGTAAGTATTCTGTTACTGTTAAATGCACCCAAGCTCCAGAACCTTCTACAAAAAAATATATTGGAATTACTTGTCATATTCTACCATACTTTAAACTGCACTAGGCAGAAGAACTGTATAAAACACAGATGTACAGCCTTCATGCTCAGTAATATTTGCAATAACAGAATTTTATTGCAGGATAAAGGACTTGAATATTTCTTCTTGATAATTTATGTAAAAACTAGAATTGCCACTAGCCAACATTTCTCCATTCAAATGTCAAATCTATGATGAGTTTAATTAATGAAGACAAAGACAGCATTTGTCTTGTTGAAATGAAGCATTAATTGTTTGGAGGTGAGGATTCAGCTTTAAGGTTAGACAGTATCTGCAGCAAGAAGCAACTGCTTTTCAAGAGAAGGTTTTCTTCAGCTTGGAAGATGAAGCAGAAACTGAGGGGACTCTCCACAGGTATTGAAGGTCTCTCTTCAAAAACAGCTTTAGTATCACAGCATTTTCCACACTTAAGGAATTAAATATTGTAACTGATAAGAGTATGCCCACCATTGAAATACAGACTCCTGTAAATCCACTGAACTTGGAGAAAGTCCACTAATGACAGTCTTCTCATTGACTTGGACAGCCCCAGGTTTATATACAGCTAAAAAGAAAAAACAAGGGCTCCTGATGAAGGAGACTGTATTCATTATCTCACTTAATTCCAAGTAAGTGGATTAGCATCATTCTCCATTGCTGCTCACCTTCTTATTGCAATATTGACAAAGAATGAAAACAAGCCCTGAAAAGCCTTTCTCGAAATGGTAGGCTGAAAACAGAAAAGCTCGCAATGCTAAGGCACAAGCATACAAAAAGACTATAGTATTAAAAGCAAGAGCTGCAGCAGGGAGGCAAAGGCAAGATTTACACTGGTTCACAGCAAGAGCTGAAACTGGGTCTCCAGTTACCACCAATTTATAGGCAAGAGATGCCTGCAGCAGGGCAAATTTCTTGCCTCCCAGAGGTTAAATATCAGGCTGTTTGCTGTATCCTTTGTTCACCATAATAGAGGAGTAGTTAGGCTTGATAGTATGTTGGGTTTAAGTGCAAAGGGATATCTACAATGGGTGCCTTTTCAGATTTACAGCAGCAATTTTGTTTTCTGTTACCAGATCTGTATAAAGCACCCATGACATAAAACAATTCATAGAAAAGCAGAACTCTAAGATTGGGTCCTCATTTTGTAACTAATTCAATAAGCAAACAAAATTTTCTTTTGGAGTAATGAATCTTGTTAGCAATATACAAGCAGTCCAAGCTAAACAATTCTGACAGTCACTATTGGCATAGATGCATTTTAACGTTATGACTATACATGTATAATGTACAAAAAGAGTATTACTATTATATGCAAAACCATTATACATTAAGATACAGACTGGCTCTGTCTGAATGCTGTAACTCTTAATGAAAACTGAATTTTAACAAGAGCAGTGTCATAGTAGTAAGTGATGACAGCTATTTTTTTTTTTTTTTCCTACAAAAGGATTCTCACCCATACAGAAACTCCTCACCAAAGACTAAACCAAAATCATCACAAGTTTCTAAGAGCTGTATCTGTTTTGCACAGGGGAAGTTTTTGTTAGCATTCTGCCAATGTCCAAGAAGCCTACACAAAGAATTACACATTTATGACTGCAAATATACTCCTACATGGGATTAGTTTCAATACAAGAATTCACCAGAAACACGTGAGTTATTGCCTCATCTACATTAAATCAGCAACATGTTGATGTTTGGTACATCCCTTGTTTTCAAGAAATACTGAAGCCAAAAAAAAAAAGCACACTTGTGCCTTCAAAAGATAGTTAGCCACAAGGAAACAGAATCTCGCTACCAAGCACATACCAAGAGGAAGGTAACAGATGCACCCATGGATATCGGGTGAGAGACTGAGCTCTTAGGCAGACTGCACGTGTAAATGCAAGGTAGCACAGACAGACCACATTCATTACTGTGGTCAGATCCCACAGCAGCACTCAAAGGGGGGAACGCCGTATCCCAGACTGATGGGAAAACATACGTACTCATGTATCTATAAACCCAGTACAGGAGCAAGGTACCTGCTTTCCAGATCAGCTGGCTAGTAAGGATTTTACAAAAATCCAAGCCTGTCTCCAATTATACTGGATGCTGGAATGAACAGGAGTATTGTTCACTCATCTGACTGATCGTACGGGATCCTGATATTTGGGATCCAGGGCAAGTGCAATGATATTAAAAAGTAGACCCATATCACAGTGTTTTCAGTAGGATCCCCTTTTTGCCTCTCCAAATCAATATGGGACAGAAGATGTAGCGTCAAAACAGAAACCTGACTGAGATCCTTTGTACATGCCCGAGTAAGCAAGTCACCCACCACCTCATAAAACGGTATTCCAGGTGTGGAGAGCCCAGCTTTTCCTCTGAAGAGGGTATTTCCACTTTCCTGTGGCATGATTTAATAGCAAAATAAATCAGCAAGAATATGGAAGGTTTGTTTTCATGCTCTTTGGAAAATAAAGAAAGAGTAAGAATCATGCTTTCCAATTTCTTAAGTTCCTAAACCTAATACTAATAAAGAGAGCTGTGGATCTGATTCATGACATCACTGAGCCTGAGGTTTTAAGAGTTTTTTTCTGTATTAGACTGAGAAAAAAACAAAATGAAAAAATGAAAATGAAAACAATGAAAACACCTGAACTGACATAAAGAAATACATATAACATGATCTAGTTTTAAACTCAAATGGATTATTAAATAAGGAACTAGAAGGAAACCTCCCTGTTGGCAAATTTCGGTGTAAAGGGACAGAATAGGAACCAGGCCAAATAGTTTCTGTATGTTACAGTAGCTTTTTGGTTGGTGGTGGGGTTTTTTTGGGGAGGGGTGGGGTTTTTTTGTTTGGTGGGTGGGTGGTGTTTTGTTTGGTTTTTTTTTTGCCAAGGCTCATAACGGCTGGAGGAAAAAGTTTAACAGTAATTTTTTGTTTTGCCCTATTTAAATAAAGTGCAGTTAAGACAGTGTTAGGATACACTATTTGTGGTGCCAACGAGTTAGAAGCTCAGCAGAGAACGTTAGTCCAAGCATATTCTAAAGGTCTCATCCTGGACACACTGTTTGAAATGTGCCCTTTCATCTCCTGAAGAACAAAAATTTTATGCATTTACACACACAGTTCTCCTTGTTTCATTTCTTTGAACTTTCTCTTTATTCAGAGCTTTCTTTCCCCTTCAAACATCCTTCAAAAGTTGTTTTTCCTTTTAATTCTAAGAAACTTTAAAAAGATACCTTTCCAGGGAGAACACAGCAGTCAGTTTTAGCAGTATAAACCAGCTGAAAACAGTAGAAAATTATGAGAAAGCAAAAGAAATTAATGCCTGTGCTCGCACCAGTGCTGCTGTGAAAGGCTGGGTGAGCAAACATACAGGACTTGTGCCAGCTGGGGCTGATGGAGGCTGAGCTCCCCACAGAGCTTACCCCTTCTCTCCAGCTGAGCAGTGCAATAATGAAGCCAAAGTAAGCCAGAGTGGTAAGAAAAGCCAGCTCTCATGCAAACTGCAGAGAAGCAGTCTGCACACTCATGTGATACGTGTTTACCTTATTCATCTTAGACTTCCATCATATTCACCAGTCACTGCAATAGCAGTGCATCACAGTCTGCAGCACACTCACCCTCCCGCATTCTGGAAAGGAAGGAACTGCTAAACTGCTATCCCATTTACCAAAACAGCAAGTGAAACCAGCTGGGTCACACTGAAGGGGTGGAAGTCTATACAAGAGTCAGGAGAAGTTGTAACACACCTGGAATCAATTCATGAGTTCACCACAGATCATGGCTTAGTTCTGCACTTTAACTGTTCCTGCATATTTTATTCATTTTTATCTTTGAAGTTGTTCTTCAGAGTAATTTAAACATAATAATACTGAAGTATGCGTTTTGAAATTCCTTTCCTAACAAGGTAGACATTTTTTAATATATATATTTAATGCTAAGTAATCACCTTTTTGCTCCTCCAAGGTAAATGGACAAAAAGACCGCAGGATCATTAGTCATACAGATATAAGCATTCATCAATAAACAAAAACCCAAGGGCCATTTTTTTTTCCATTAGGTACTCTGACATCCCCACTCTGATGAACTGTGAAGATTCACATAGGATAAACGAAAAGCAATTCAATATAGGACACTGCAATAACGGAACTAGTTTGAAATACATTATCTGTCAGGACAGAGAATGTCAAGGTTTATAAGCCAAGACCAGCAGCATCTCCATTTCTGTAGCTATGATGTTATTTCATAACATTGAACT
Organism: Fulmarus glacialis; assembly: GCF_000690835.1. Taxonomy (NCBI): domain Eukaryota; kingdom Metazoa; phylum Chordata; class Aves; order Procellariiformes; family Procellariidae; genus Fulmarus; species Fulmarus glacialis. Next base: position 8,047 of record NW_009232091.1, read on the forward strand.
GCAGGCAGGTCTTAAAAGAACTGTCTTTTTGCTTATAAGTGGAGCATAAGAAAAATTGTTTTCTATAGAGTGTCAGAATACCTGCTGATCTATCTTAATGATAGGTTAAAAGTAATATTCTCAAACTGTTTAACAACTTGTTTTATGTTTACAGTGTGCTCTTACTAAAATCCATCTTGAAATAAATACAACTACAGGATTTCCAGGTGGATTTTAGAAGCGTGCTGTTCCAAAGGTCCACTAATAATATTCAAGCAATTGAAGCAAACAGGTAATGTTACCATTAAACACATGCCCAGTCTCCAAATAGCAGAAGATCTTTATATCAGGATTGAGACCTTTCATGGAGTCTCGAGTGAGATGGGTTAGGCAGCTGGAAATGCTCAATTCAGGCTGTTCAGCAAATTACATCTGGCTCAAACTCTTGTCTCTGCAAGCACTGACTGTAACTGCAAGCAACATTCTCCATGACAGCAATATAACAACGTTAAGTCAGGGATATATATCAATTATGGGTGCTCAAGGCTTCCTAGCAGTCCTGCTCCATCAAGCCATCTGGCTTTTGGCAATGTGGAAAATAGCTTTTTACTTGACTTCTTGCTGGTCCTCCAATCTACCAACTCCCCATGGCCACTAACATTTGGGACATACCCTAATTGAAGGGAAATGAACTGAAATAGATGCAAAGAAGTGCTAGCAGAATGAACACCGGAGGAGGACAGTCCTATACAAGACCAGAACCATTTGCACTTCAAAACATTTTCCCTGTTACTGCAATGGTCATTGGAAATTACGTATTCTACTAGTAGAGTAATTAGCTGAATAACAAACACTTCTCCATTAGCAAACTCAATGATAGTCAATGCCATCTTCGCTACTGAAAATACTGAACTTTGTTTGAGACATGTGAATTGATGAATTTGCAGCTAACATCATCGTTTTCATACTGTGTCTCTTTCTGCAGTTGCATTTGCTTAGAACCACACATTTGCTTAGAGCCACACATTCATTACTACATTTTTTCCAGGAAATCATTTGGTAGACCTGGTGTTAATACGGTTTAACATAAGAAACCTTCCCATTCATCCTGGATCCTTAAGGCTACCTTTCTTATAGGCAGCAAAAACAAAACTTGCTTTAATCTAAGTTGCTTTTAAATATGACCCAAAAGAATTGAAATGACATGAAATAAAAATGTAAGAAAGATTAAAGGATAAAAAAAAAGTCCTTCAACAGATGGATGAAAAAATCTTTCATCCCTGTAGGAGGAGGTTAGGTTACTTCTCCACCCGAACCACTACCAAGGTCAAAGTGATCCGAGCAAAGCCTTGAGGGTGTCACACCAATAGTTCCACAGATGTTGCAGCTCATACTCCAAGTAGTTGTTTGCAAGTCTCCAACTAGGGATGTTTACAGCTTTTTCCATGTTACTGCTCATAACACATCAGCAGTGCCTGGGAAACTAGGAGAACCCTGTGCTATTTAAGAGTTACCCTACCCTCCTAGGTCTGAATGTTACCTCATGTATTATCTGAAAGGTTTTTTCCATGTAAAAAAAGAACATATTTAAATTCAACACATCAAGCCAGAAGATTTGCATGCTTTGCAATTTAAAAAGATACACCTGCAATAAGGGTAAAGTGATTGTCATTTTTCAAAAGAACATTTTACTGTATGTTATCTATGAATGAAATATTGGGGTTTTTAGTCTTCTCCTCTTATATTACCTGTATCTCAGATATTTGTTACGATTCAAAAGGATAAGGATTAAATTGTACAAATGTAACAAAAAACGATAAAGTTATTAGTCCTTATCTTCCTTACCCTATATCAACCAAAAAACTTACAGAAAGAAATTACTTTTAACAGATTAAAAACCAAGCCTTTTTTTTTTTAGCATCAATACTCATCTAACACTAACATAACCACGAACATAATGAAATATTCATTTTACTACAAATAACATGCATAATGCCAATCACCAATAGAAGTGATTTATTGCATGAAAATTATTCATACATTTTAGTTAAGTATTGCAATATAAATGTAACAAAACCAATATCTAGCAGATCAAAACCAGCAAAACTACACTGTGAAAAAATCTTTAGCTTGCTAATGATTTTTAATGTTTGGATTTTACCTGTGGTTCCTGGTCCCCCCCCCGCCCACAGTATCCTTCATTACATCAACTAATCATTTTTTAAAAAATGGTTTGGCTTAGTCTATATTTAAATTAATAAATAATATATCTCCTTTGAATAACAGCTGTACTGAACAGTCAGCAGAAATCCAAAGTTACGTATGAGAGATTCAGAAGCGCTACATACATTCTGCAACAAAAAATTGTTTTGCTGACATTTATAATGTCAAATTTTGCCAATTCATATGCAGCAGTGGCTAATTGGCCTTGTAAGTAATTCCCCAATGATAACAGAGATGTAGCAGTAAACATCAGAAAGTGGACTTACATCCTTAAGTCTACAAACACATTTTTCAACTTCAGGTACTTCCAGATGCAGCCCAAAAGAGAGGCACAGCCCTGGCTGGGACGGCTCCGCTAGCTAATGCGGGATGCTCACAACTTCACACTCCTGCCTCACGCAGCACCACTGCTGCACACGTTTGCTGCTAAAAGAGAAGAGCTGGAAGTACAAGAGCAGGATCAAGGAATGCCACAAAACACTACTCTCATCCTCCTGTAAGGAAGCAGCTCCCTGCCACCTTCTCCCTCGCTGTTTTGGGATTTCCACAGGCTCAAAGGGAGTCACACTAATTGCATGGCTTATGCCATGGCAGCGGGATGGGCCAGACTGACACAGGGAAAGCATGGACCCAGCAGCAAAACAGTATCTACTCAAAAGAAGTACTAAAAAGGTAGCTTTGCTCCCAACAGTTTAAAGAAGAGAAAAGCAGAGCCCCCCTATTTCAACCAGTAATTCTGTGCAAGTCTTGTACGATTGTTTCAGTGTCAGAAATTACCAAGACCTCTTTCAGAAAGTAATCTGTAAAATAGTCCTGCAGGAAAAATAATTTCTATTTTTAAGTCTCTTGGGATTTTCTTTTTCTATAGAAAAATGTTTGGGTTTGATAGAGACAATATTAGCACCTTTCACTTTACAGGTTGGTTTAACAACATGGCTTCCCTTTCTTCAAAGTTTTTGACTAAGCCAAAACCAAATCCTGGCCTTTTGAGTCTCCATATAAAGCTAAATCCATATACCTTACACACAGTTACGTTTCTGTGCACTTCATGCAGGAATTCAATCCTCTTGAGGGCAGCCAGAACACGAGCACCAGTTACAGGAGGAAGGGGGATGAGAGAAGAGGCCGGCACAGCACACGCTGCAGTATCGGTAAGTAATCACAGCCGGGGGAATGCATAGGCCAGCCACAGCATCAAGGTCTCTCTCTATCCACCCCTGCATTAGAGTTGTTGCAAAGAAAACACATCTATTCACAATAGACCCAGGCTATAAACCATTTGATTTATACATTTCAATTAAAAGTACATGCGTATGTACTACCCTCCTTCCCAAAGTAGCGCTGACCGTTCCGTAGAGGATGCACATAGGTAATTTGGGCACTACCAGCTGTGCCTGCTTCTTTGCAACCCTGGCGATGTCAACGTGCACCAAAATCACCGTGAGTCAACCTGTGAGGACAGAACAGGGGCCTCTTCTCCCCTGCACATGCATGTTGGCATTACAAGGGATGCTCAAGCAGAACACATGCTGAACGAAGAGATCACCAAGAAAAGCGAGGGGCTCCCGCTGCAAGCATTGACCTCAATAAGGTAAGTAAAAATGACTCAGAAGAGCTAGCGTGGCAGGAGAGAGAAAAGACCTGAAAAGCAGCACAAGTTCCAAACACTGAGAATTAGCAGGGTTATTGTCTGGCCGAGTAGGAAAAGCAAACCTCTGAACTGCTGAATTGGTGCAGCAATAACATAGCTCTACTCCTCATGAATAAACCTATTCTAAAGTAAGCAAAGTTTTGACAAAAGCTGCAGCCATCATCCCCAGTTACAGCAAGAATTTAAAGTTTCCAGTTAAACACCTATTGCAGCTATTAGATCAGCATACCTACAACACGTGCATTACTAACAACAACCTTAATGTATTCAAATACCTTCTGCCTACTTTGAAAGTATAGTCCTATGCAGTAACTCTGGAGGAAAAAGGTTATTTTAATTTATTCACTGTTAATATTTTGTATTATTTAAGATATGTATTGCATGCTTGGTTTCTCAACTCTACGTGACATTTGCATTTCAAAGTCTCCATGGTTCTATTCCTCAAGTGCAGTTCAAACCTGGAAGCTGGAGACTTATGTGTAGCTCTAAACTGGAAGTTAGAGATTATTGTATATTGTTACCTCCAAGACAGCCAACAAATGATACCAGGAACAGCTGTTTCCACAGCAGCAGCATCTTCAGTCACCTAAAGTCAGTAGTTCTGGTTCAGTCTCAAGTGAACTGTATGTTTAGTCTTCCAGGTGCAAGGTTTAACCTGTTAAAAGAACAAACATAAAATTGAATCCCATGATGATCCCTAAGAACTGGCTTCTTTATTAATGCACTTTTTAATAAACACAAAGTTGACAGATCCTCCAGTGTTCCTCTTTTTTCCTATGACTTAACCCTCAACAGAAGGGTACATACATGTACCACATTTAGGTATCTGTATGAGGTGTTCGAAGTTGTATAATCCAGCAGGAGCAGAGCTGACAGGTAAACTGATTTTGTAGTTCCTACTTCTCAATCTCCAGCATTCATTTATTTGTAAGAAACAGTAGTTTTAAAGGAAGAGAGAGCACATGAGGTACAGTCATACACAAAATACAGTAGTTTAATGCATTTGTTACAAGAACAGCTTGCATTGCTCTTGCCTTGTACACACTGTGCTAGCAACAATCTGAACATGTGCAATAACTGATTTAATTAAAGCCATGTCTAACCCATTACTTTTTGTTTGTTTTCCATAGTAGATCTGTACTCAATATGCATAACAGCATTGTAGAAGTCTGAAGAGGAAGATCTAGCAACCGAAAAAGGCACCAGTGAGCACACTGCACTCATGTGCATCTGGTGTAATGACATGCTATGAACTAATTTGCTATTTTCCATTTCTACCTTTGTTACTGGCTAGATGATAAACCGTTTGCCAAAGTCTACTAGCCTGGGTATGACACTGTCATTTTACTTTTATTTTTTCCTAAAAAAGCTTTACAGTAAATTTTCTGAAGTTGTGTGACAACTGTGGCCTTTATATTTTGTGCATGTCGCTTCCACAGCATCCTCTTTCTTCAGAGGAAGGGTAGCTAGGCAGAATTTGAGGTTCTGCAGTACACAGACCAGACCAAACAGTTCCTTCGGTTCCTACAGATCAAGGCACAGAAATATTAAGGTCACGAAAGCAACCATGAATTCTGAGGAACCAAATCTGAGATGCCTGAACTTGATTTTTCAATGTGAACTGTATTTCACATTACAGTTGAAAGTTTTAGTACTCCTGTAAATCGGGTGTCTGAATTTCAAGCTAAGCACCCCAGAAAGAGACCACACACTCTGACACATCCCCACCCCACGACTCGCTAGGAGGATTCCAGCTCCCCAGAGAAACATTGCCACCAGAACTGTATCTTTTCGCATGCTGCGATCCCGGCGCACAAAGGGAACACTATCGGCTTCTGCAGCAAGGCATGCGGCGCTGACAGCAGCGTCCTCTCCTCCATGCTGTCAGAGGTATTGCTTTCTGATTTTTTCATGTGTTTCTAAAACAGAAAATAAGCAAACCCAAACCCACACATTTCTGTTAGGTAATAGGTATTGATCACTCAGCAGGTATCTGCTGCCAGCAAAGCAGGTACAAGAGGGAAGCTTACTGTAGGGGTACAGCAACTTCCAAGTCCCTAAAAATGGAGGGAAAGATCCCACCCGCAGGCAGCTCTCTGGACCAGACAGTTTGAGGAACCACACCCAGTTCTCACAGACTAAAATCTGAAGAAGTTTATCACATGCAACTACAACATTACTGGGTTCCAAAAGCAGTCACAGTACAAGTACAATAAATTCTGGTAAGTTTTCATGTTAAAAAACCCACAACAGTGCTTTGGCAACATTATTATCATTCTTCTTTTCCTGGAGCCAAACAAAACTGATGTCAGATACACATCACATTAAGGAAGGTGGAAACCTGTTTTGTGTCAGATCTGCAGTTCAAGACTTTGTTTGTTGTTTTGGTTTTTGTTTGTTTTTTTTTTTTTTTCTCCTTTTAAGAAAAACTAACAACCAAAAAACCCAACACACAACACACCAAAAAAAACCCCAAGACACCAAAAAATGACAAAAATATTTTTGCGGAAATGGAAAACTTGGGTTTGGTCATTCCCCGCCCTGTGTTTCCAAGGCCCATCGACAAAGCCTTCCCCTAAGGAAGGTTACCCGTGGGCAGCCAGAGACCAGGGGCAGGACAACCAAACACCCGTCCAGGACACAGGCCCAGCTGCGCTGCCTGAGGACCGGCTGCTCTCACAGCCATCAGAAGCCACGGCTGTGCCAGTGCCACGCCAGCCTGGCACCGGAGCATCTCCGGACACCCCCATTTTGGGCTGCAATCCTGCCTAAGCATCGCCATCCTAGCCCCTGGATACTAGCGATTTTATAGCTGCAGTGCTATAGTGCTCAGTGCCCTGAGCAGCGAGGATAGCCAGAAGGGCAGGAAGGGGAGAGGGGCGGAGTAGGAATACTAAAGTAGGTCCCTCTTACATGTCAGCTTTCTTGCAGTCTTACAAGGAAGAAAAAAAAAAAAAACACCAAACAAAACACGATAAAAAAGCTAACTTTATTTGATTTTGTTCTTTAAGTGCTCTGGGCAAAGCAGAACATGATAGATCCATTTCAGGCCAGAAAAAAGTGCTTTGGTAGAAGCTAAAAAAAAAAAAAATGGAATAGTTTTATACGTGGGTATAAAATCATAAAAATACATCCCAACCTCTGCCTGCATTACATTTTAATAAATTTTAATATCTAAGAGAGAATGGTAGTTACCAGCTAGCTAACCTTGTAAGATTTAAATTACTTTTTAAATGCTTTATTTGCTCTCTGTTCTGTAAGATTCTGCTAATCTAGGATCTATTCCTGAATACCCAAAATTTCATTTTTAAAACATGACAGTAATGTCAAATTTTAAAATATGACACTTAGTAGTGTCAAATTCAAATTTATAGTTTTAAGCCAGATAAATATATTCTTATGCTCAGTAACAGGTCAGTTCTTTACAAAGGAAGATGCAAATTCATACACACACCGATTTGACACCAAGCAGACACCAAAGTATAAAATTCTTGAAGTTTTTTCTTCAGTTCATTTTTGAGCAACAGCCTTCCCATTAAAGAAAAGAAGCTAAAAAGAGGTTTTCGCTGCTGACGCCATCCCGGTGCACTGCCGATAGGTAGACGAAGGGTTGCAAAGCACAAGACCCACCATGGGCCCCCTGCCCCCCCCTTCGGCACCCAGGTCACCTCTGCCAAATCGGAGGATGGTTTTAGGCTGTTTATAGACCCTAATAAGTATTTGTCACTGGAGTGAGCTTGTTGCTTTGACGTTGCTCCAAAATCAAGTATTGAGTACTACTGCAGCTCAGCTTTATTGTAACCATTTTAAAAAAAAAAGTTATTGTATTAAATATCTAAAAATCTAAATCTAAAAATTAGATCCCCATCAGAAGTAACAGACAAAAATCCATTACATTAGAAAGGTCGCAGCGAGTTACTTTTCATAACATACGTATTCCAATTACCTAGCACATGGAAATAACCTGCATCAAACCTAGTCACTGCCAATGCAAGGATTCAAAATCAAATGACAATGCTGAGCATCTGTGTCACCTTCAGAGTTCCTAGATAACCCCGGTCGTTTTTCAGATCATCCACATTCAGAAAGAAGGAAAAAAAAAGGTCCCAGCTCCTTGCTATTTGATTGTAATGTTTCATGTATGTCACATCTTACAAATGGAGAGTAATGTAATATTAATAGCAAAGAATAATTTTACCTCCCCCTCCTTTTGCAGAAGCAAAGGGGCAGGTCCACAACATCATTTTGGTGCTTTTGGAAATAAATGGACTTAAACGACCTCCACAGAAATTCAGTACTTTGTAAGTAAAATCCAGAAAGAATGAAGACAAGCAGCCACCTGCTGTGGTTGGAAAAGATGGTAAAGAAACAAAGAGAGTAATACCCACAGAATATGTAAAAGGAAATATAAATATATTTTTACCATTAGAACGCTTCCTAGCATTAGATAGTGCTCTGGTTTCAGGAGAAGCCGAAGATATTTCAAAACAGTAAGAAAGCAAACCTGTGAGGCGGTGCAAACACACCAGAAAAAAAAAAAAAAAAGATTTATTTCTTTATTATACATTTCTTTGACTTTCAGAGATAAGCAAATTCTCATGAGTTCCTCTGAGAAGTCTTTTGAAGACAACCACAGCATAGCGAGAAAAAAAACCACCAGCCAAACAGATTACACAGGATGAAAGCACACACATATAAAAAAATTCAACTGGATTTTTCTTCCTTCAAAATTAGCTTTCCAAAACCTATGCACTTTCAGATCATATAACAAAGCAAGTGATGGACAAGAAAGTCTGAAAGAAATAGGAAGTTTGGGAAAGGTTCAAGAGTCAGTAATTTTATTCACTGACCTTAATTTTTACTACCCAGAGTCAAGCGTAAAAAGCAGTAGTTCCCCAAAGGTGGAATTTTTATTTCTATATATAGAAATGGAACTTGTCAAATCTGGCTGACAAGTTCAAGTTAAACTTTGAGTATGAGCTAGAGGAATTTGTAGCGTCACTGAGTCTAAATTAATGACAAATTCCTGGAACTGAGGAGAGCTACAGAGACCTAGAACTTATTTTTCTGTATTGATCACAAACAACAAAACAGAAAATAAACTGATGTACTGACACTAGAGGTCAGCATATCTTTGCAAAGGGAAAGAATTATTAGAATCTCGTCTTGATAAATTATGAGATTAACACTCTAGTTAATGATAAAGTCATCTACACAGGGCATCATAGAAACGAGATGCACTGATTAGTGTGGAATACCCCTCAGCAACTTCAAGTAGCCCTTTTGTTTTTTTTGGGGCAGGGAGGGGAGAGAATATCCATTTCTCATTTCCCTCAAAATGAAATCACTAGCTGTGAAAAATTACCCAATATACTTTGTTTCAATGAGGAATACCTACATGGTGGACTGTTATCTTCCACATCACTGAATCAAGCCTCTGCCTCTTATTTTCCATACTCTAGGACCGATGGGAAGCAGTGCCATAATGAAAATACTCAAGCTTTGTATGGTAACTACACACTTACTTTTCCATGCTCAGCGAATAAATAAATAAATAAATGCTACAATCATAGGCTTTTAAAAATCCAGAAGAAATACAACAAAACCACTGTAAAAGTACTACCTTTGCACATAATTTATCAAGCTGGTCTTTCTCTGATACTAGCAAATCTCTAGTCTTTGCTTCAATGCCAAGATAGCCCAGCGCACTGGCATCTGTCTCTGTTGAGATGAATCCAACTCAAAAGTGCTAAAGGTATATGGAAATACCAAGTCAAGGGCAGACCTATCCAATGCCAGAGTTGACCACAAATTTTAATGTGTTTTTTAAGAAAATCTTTTTAAAAAAAAAAAAAAAAATCAAACTTATATCTGTTATTTGTTCCATTGACACAGATATGGTGTCAGCTCAAGATGAGAACTCGGAAGGGATTTCTGTCACTTGAAGGAAACAGTTAATTCAACTCTAACATCATCCAACGGGCAAATCTAGAGAATAAGGTATCCAAGTAATCTAGTGTTAGAGATTGGAAAGGCTTAGAAAAAACAGAACGCAGAGGAAATACTGAGTATTACAGAGCCAGCATACTTCTGAAAGAAATGCAAACACATCTAATACCTGAAAGACTGTAAATAAATAAGAATTGACCAGTTAAAAGGTAAAGAAGTGTGACAACGAACAGAGTTAAAAAACCCACTACGCAATACCGTGGCTTGTTCCAAAAAGTTTAAAATGGTGCTCCAAGCAAAATCGTGGTTGCTCTGACTCCTTCGGGGTCTCATTAGATCTTTGTTCCACAGCTGCATGGTAGCACCACTCATTAGGAAGCAGCCTCTGCAGGCAGCAGTTGTGAGGCTGCCTGTGGCTCTTCCTCAGCCTTCCTACCCCTACAGGGATATCAACAATAAATATCATCCTGATGAAGTTGGACTGTAAGCGCAAAAAGCAGGAAGAAGGTTTTAGAGAGAAACTTCACCATTATCAAGCACTAAGTAGGATTAAAGTTATCTCCAGCGTGTCATTAGCAGAGACTTAGTTAAAAGCGTCATTTTAAACAAAATTAATTTACAAAAGCTTAAAATAGAAGAACCAGGAACTGTTCTGTGGAGGGTTTTATTACAACTTCTCTTGTCTCACTGCATTTATTGACTCTTTCTGCCACGGTCCCCTGCTTCACCTGCTCATCCATCCTTTGCACTTGATCTAAATCTCTCCAGTACACCGACCACACAGGTGGTTCCAGTTTACAAACCATCTTCCCTAGCCCTATACTTACTTTAGTCCCTCCTTTTCTCACTGGAACAAACAACATTTGGAGTAATTGAATGCCCACTCTCCCTGTACACTAATCTTTCTACAAACAGTGTCACAGAGCATCTCTGCTTTATACCTCTTATTTGACACGACATTAAGATCCTCTCTGAATATACCACAGTTTTACTGAACTCCATATCTGCAGTTCTTCCATTTAAGGGCTATAACCACTAAAGCAAGCTGTAACTCAGCTGAGCCTTTTACCACAGGCAGTTATTCCACGTCAACAAAAGCAGTGAAGTTGCGAAGAGAAAATAATTAAGGAATGACATTTACCTTAAAGTCCTCAGGAATCCTACTTTATTTTAAGACTACCGACTTCCACAACTGTGTGCATGAGCCTGTGTACCAACAATCTGAGAGCCTCTTTAAATCTAGCCAGAGGCCTTTACTTTGCACCACCTGCAGAGACAGCCCACCTCAATCAATTTTGGGATGCCTATGAGAAAACTTCATAAAGGAACCAGGCTTTGCATTTTCCCCTAAATTTACAGGGGAATGTTGATCAGAATCTCTTTTAACTCTTTCAGTTTAGTCAACTACATGATACAATTTAAAATTATTAAGTCTTTTAAGCCATAGTAACTCCATATCCAACATACATGGAAGACCTACTCTGAAAACAGTGAACAAAGTCTGATGATGTGTTTAGTTTCTGTCATTAAAAACTACGTTGTGTCTTCTTTCGGTGTTGGTACAGTGAAGGTGTTACACTGACAGAGTAGGTTAATTTTTCAAATTCAAAATATAGATACTAAATTAAAACAGAATTATATTGCTCTTTTCTACATTACTTCAGGAAACATCCACACATTGGTAAATATGAAATTTGATGAGACAAAAGCAGATTTGCACAAAAGTTCACCTTGATACTGTTTGCTTTTTCTGTCCAACCAGTCATGGCTTGTGATTAACCAGTTTATCAGAAACAAACAAGCAAAAAAAAAAATTTGATGCTTTATTTCCATAATATTTTGCAAAGTTTTAGTTACAAAAGCTGCTAGTGTTAAAAACAAACAAGACCTCTACCCAAAGAAGAAAAGGAGTTAAGACGCCTATTAGACAAAACACCTGCTATGACAGTATTAACTGCACAGGCATCGTCCAAGACATTTGATCTCAAATGACAAGAGCACGGTCCCGACAGGGATGCAAGAGCAGGTTCTGTCCTTGCTGCCGAGGGACGGCACTCAAGCCCCGAGGAACAGACTTGTGGGTGTCCTGCAGTGTTCATCTGCACACACCCTCATCACCACCAAGCTCACTTCCAGTTCCCAAGTAAAAATCTTACCTTCAGTGCCAAAATTATACTTCCAACTCATACACAAGGAAAGAGCATTTTTACAGCGTACCAAAATTTTCAGGCTGCAACTTCTTGGTAAAAATTCTTTACCCACAGTAATCATAATCTTACCTATTTAGCACAAAGAAAAGTTTGAAATTCCCTACAAGTATTATTAAAATTTAAAAATATATATATATTCATATTCCGCAGTCATTGCCAAAAGCTAACTTCTGCTGTTACTTTAAATACCTCCATTTATTACCGTTATACAGATACATTCCTCTATACTTCAGTAGATTATTAAATACCTACCCAGCCCATACTATACAACATCAGTGCAACAGCCTCTTGCATTTCAAAACCTTATGATTAACATACTGTAATGTTAAAATTGCGATACATCCTTGATGACACGACCTGCGCTCTGTCCATTAATTCTTCCTTTCTTGAAATAATAATATTTCAAACCAATAACCAACTTCAAAAAACCTTAAGTTTTTTTTCTTCCAAAAGAGTGACCTGTCACAAATAAAGTATTTCCTCTGTTCTTTCCAGGCCACTATTGCTATAATTTGTATGCCTGAGGCTTTCCCCCTGTAACTTACCAATTTCAGACACCCTTCTGATAACATACATGGGTTATCACCCTCAACCGGGCGTTCCAAGACAGGTCCTTCCAGAGGTCAGAAATTCTTTGAACCCAGATGACAAGGTGTCACAAATCACTTCAAAATAATCTAAGTCTCTAGAATTATGATAAATAAATCAAAGCTATTGGAAAAATCAACTAAGAAGTTGGATGAACTACGCCTTGTGTAGCTGCAGTGGGGGGAGAGGGGGGGACCTGACTACCCAATTTCTATTTCCTTAACTTGGATGACCACAACATCTGCATTTGCATTACCAGCTCTCCAGGGCTGCCAGAGTACTTGACCATTACCAGAGTAATGATGATCATTAGCACGGCGAGCCTTGGGATGGCAAGAGGTGTTGCTGCTGAGCCAATACTTAGTCTCTGAAAGTAAGACTGACCTTCGGCAGTTAGGGTTACTTTTATCTGCCATTCCGCATTCCCACATAAGTAGCTTTTGTATTAACATATGGAAAGCGGTCTCTGGTGAGGTACAAATAATACAGTATTTCTTCCAAAACACCTTTGCTTCCATCTCCTACAAATCATAATTTCAAAAGATTCTTCTATCCTCCATGGTTTCCCAAATATAATTCATCACTTTCCATCGCATACATAATTTCACTTTGATACTCCTTGGCCAGAACAAAGTTGATCTGTACATCTCACCTTGTTCCAGCTGGCATTAACATCCACCTCCCACAGGGCACTGCCTCAGCTGGCTGGGGACCCCCGCGAATGCTGATCAGGGTTTGCTGGCCTGGCTCCGAGGGTTACCTACAGCAATTTGTCAGTAGTTCCCTCTTCATCAAAATTTTAGAAACTTCTGAATTTCCAATAATCCTACTGCCCACAGTAATACCACCTATTTTTTAAGCAGGCTGTGCCATTCTCCTTTATATTTCTCCCATACAGCAGCACAGTAACTACAAAAAATCAGGGTATAGGACAAGCAAGACTCACCCTACCCTTGAGATAGGCTTCAAATCCCAGAAATTGGAATACAGGCAGTTCCATTTACCTGAACTGTGACATCTAGGAAGCAAAGAAATGCCTCAGAGTAATACCATGCTGTCTTCAAACACTTGCAAAAAAAAAAAAAAAAAAAAAAAAAACGAAACCAAAAACCCAACACAAACCCCAAGCATTTCCTAAACTCCCCCCCAACAAAGAAAGATTAAAAAAAAATGAAACAACAAAACAAAAAGCCTAACCACAGACAGACCATTAAATGCCACCAGAGGAAACAGCAACATGGTCAATCCACTTTAAAAGCATTGACAATATATTACTCTGTCAGGGCACTGCAACTCAAAAGCATACAAAACTCACAGAAATACTCTCAACACCAGACTGCTCCAAAATTTATACTAACAGGCCCCTGTGTTTAACTAACTTTTCCTGAGAAAGAAGTTACTCTAATGTACAAAGCTCCCTTTAACAAATATTGCTGCTCTTAGTCCCCAAAATACTCAACAAAATGTACACTCTAGCCTTTCTGGTCTCTCTCACTACAGGAGACCATACACAAACTCAACATTTCTATCCCATTAAACTTTTTCTTGAACAGAGAGTTTAAACTGCAACATGTGAGAAAAATCATTTTGCGTCCAGTAACTTCATAGCTGACAAATTAAACAGTCAGTACACTTTGGGCTTGAAAAAACTTAAGAGATTTTGTAGGTTAAACAGTAAAACGTGTTGCTAGCTGTGTATATGTATACACATATACATACACACATTTACAGCTAGCTATATATATTAAAAAAATATATGTAACACTCTAATAATGTATACTAAACAGACAATTGGAGAAAAATCCCATCCTTCTCACCCTCTCTTTCCTCCTTTCAAAAGCCTCATTAATGCTCAAGTACCTACAAGAACATTTATTCCATTTTAATGACATTTTTGTCATTTGCATAACTCAATACAGGGAAGAAATCCTCAATGCATGACCACCTCTTTAGTTACTTAAAACACCCAACCAAAACTTAAAACATGACTTGTGTATTGCATTAATCAGGCATTTTCCAGAAAGGGCAATACAGTTACTTCTTTGCTTCCAATGGAAAAGGAAAAAAATTCCTAACAGAGATTTAAGGACAAAAGCCTCTAAGTGCCTGGGCTTCACAGGCACCTCTCCAGTCTGAATGCCACCGCAGCCCTTGTGGCTTCCACAGAGGTTTGGACTCAGCTTTGCTTTTAAATGGAAAAACTCTCCGAGATTTCACATTTTAAAGTCTTTAATAATACATTTTAATGCAGACTTTTCTGGCCCATTTACTTGGAGCAAGAAAGGGCAGCCTTTCCTGCATTACGTTTCAGAGGTCTGATGGCCAGACTGTGTTGGTTTTGTTTTGTTTTTTTTAACCACTAATTCAGCTTTTTACATAACTTTGCAGGGAGTCATTAGAAAGAACAGTACATCAAAGACCCAAGCAAACAATTGTATTTCATGACTCTAAGGCAGATGATTGTCCCCTACATGGGTCCTCTAGCACATTTGTATGCTAACACATAGGTCTGAATTCAACATTTTACTATTACATATACAATTTCTTCTTGACCGATATCAAAGACAGAAACTCCCTAGATCAAAACTGACATAAAATTGATGCAAACGTGTTGGTGAGATACATTGCTCCACATGAGCATTCATGGAAAATTCCTCTTCTTTCCATAAGCCACACATAGAGGTTTCTTTTTTCTCCCTCCAAGCAGAAGCAAGCCAAGGGGAAGAGATGACCTATAGGCAAGCTGACCTGAGACAGACCCCACAGGCTTGTTTTCTGCCTCACAGCCAGGTAAGCAGAAGCAGTAGTCTGCAGGTGAACACAGGGGATCCTTTGTTGTTTCTTCTTTAGCTACTAGACACCTACAGTTTTTGCCACAGTAGGCAAGGGCAAGGTGTCATATATACCACTGAACTAGCAGTAAATCCTTGGTTTTAAGGTCAGCACACATCTTCAAGCACAAGCGTCTTTAAACCAATATGCATGCACTGGATAGATTTTATTGAAAATGCAACTCAATATTGAAACATGGAGCAGGTTGGGTGGGGAAGCCAACAGCAACAGGCTCCTCTGGAGAGCCTTCTGCTCTGAAGCTCAACGCATCCTTCAAGATGCCTCCAGCGATGGAGAAGCTAAGCGTAACACTGGGCCACGCATAGCGCTCTATGTTAAGGCAACTACTCACAGGGAATAACTCACATCAAACCATCTTACGTGGCTGAAGATAACAGACAAAAACAGCACGGGGGAATGCACCATGGCAGTCCCAAGCTGAGACCTCACCCTGCAAGCTGAAGGACCAGCCCATTTCCCCACATGCTCCAGCCACAACACTTGTTTACAGCCTGACAGCCGACACGCAATGGGTAAGGAGATGTATTGTCTCTGTTTAATTCTAAAAGAAAAATTAATTCCCAAGAAGTGTGATACCAAGAGAGCAAAATGGCATAAATGTTTCAAGTATACAGGTGAAAGGGGCAGGGAGAAGAGAAGTGGAAATGTGAAATTTACATTTTATATACAGTCTTACCAGCCTTTTCTTACTCTTTTGAAATATCTATAGCCTGGGAATGGAGGAGCTAGATACAAGAATTCACCAATTTTAGCAAGGAACTGAGCTTCAGGAGATATGACCACAGGTACCCTTAATCTATCCTCTCTCTGATTATCTCACTCGAAGTCACATGCAAGAAAATAATCCCCTGCAGCACAGAGCACTGATGTGAAAGGAAAGAAAAGCTCAAAGTCACAGCTGAACGATTACAGCTGAACCCATTTCAGTATTTTTTTGCCTTCTACTTCTTACTTGAGACCAAGGCAGCTTACTCTACATTGATGCCTATGAAGTTTCACTTCAAGTTATTCAGCCTGAGAGACTTTCCCCTCTTATGAATAGAAATAAAATGCTCAAATATTTCTATGCAAAGTTTTTTTAAAAAGAAATGAGATATTGCCTGAAAACTTGAATACTAGGTTTCAGCCAAATTTCAAACTAGTAGCAGAGATACTAACTCCAAAGTGAGATTATAACAGAAGAAACACTTAAACTGAACTAGCAGGCAAAATAATACCCACTGGAGAATACGATAAAGCCATTACAGATGTTCAGTTGATAAGTATTGCTAATTAGCTTGCGCACGACAGTGCACTGTTCAACAAAATCGAACCATTTTATGGTTACTATTGAGACCACAGAGCATGGTATTTTTAAAAATTATTTTTATTTTAATAGAACACTTCCCCACTTCTTCCCACTCCTCACTTTCTCTCTGTTTTGCCACTTCATTACTGCAAAATGAATTCCAGCATTAGTTTAGATACACGCTTCCTTTGTTAACTCACCACTGGAAGACGACAGTGCCCAGACCCCTATGATGGAAAGTAAAGGGGAAGAAGGAGAAAACATGACGAACAATGAAATGACAGCAGGTAACCTCAGTTTTGCATAATTTAGAGATTGTAATTATTATTTGGGTATCCTCGTTACTCATGTCTCCAAGCAGGAAACTGAGTCTCAGCATAAGACCGTAATTTGGAAAAAAGCAGAATAGTAGAGGTTAAATTTCAACTGAGTTTTCTTCCATTGATATTAAAACAGGAATGTTAGGGTCTACCCCAAGATTAATGCAATGCATGCAACCACAGTTGATCTATGGCCACAAAAAGCAGTAAAGAAAGTACTAGACTTGTTAGCCAAACAACTGTGAAACACCTCTTTTATTCTCCCCATGTAATGAGGCCTCACTTTCAGGTTAAAAAAAAAAAAAAAGGGGGGTGGGGGACTTGACAAAAAGCAGTGTTTAAATTACTTAGCAAAATCTCTTTAAATATCAGTACAAGGTTAGATGTGATAAAGACTACTTTGGCTTTGCTGGATAAGTTTGACAGCTTTGGTTTAAAAAAAACCCAAACAAACCTGGAAGGAGCAGAGAGCTACACTGAGATAACATTCAGTGGCAATGAACCTACGAATATCTAAAGTACTGAAAAAAATCAATTTCTTGACTCAGGAACTAAATTCAAATTAGGAAATGTCTGTCTGACAGAGGTTCAAAAACCATGGAAGGAAAAGAAGATGGGGAGGGAGCTTAATTGGTTTGTAAAGTATTAAGAGTACCTTGATACAAAATGCCCTGGCAGGAAAACAAACCTGCGTAAGATTCACACAGAGAGAGCACATGGAGTTTGCACCAGGGAAGGGGATGCAGAAACAAACCCAAATTTAATTTTTGAGGTTCAGGAGTTTTACTTCATCCTAATAATAATAATAATAATAATAATATTGTTCTGAAATCATTCATGGTGCCAAATCAAGTTTGAAATACAGCTTCAGAACACCCACACTTGGAGCTTTGCTAACCAAAAAGCTCCTCTTCCCAAATATCACTTTACCTTTTCTTCAGAGAAGAAAAATTCTTTTCCACCACGTCTAACAGGAAGGTAGCAACAAGCCCCAAACCCCAGAAGATGCTGTTTTTCTTTTGGATCTCCAAGGTTCACTTCATGTCTTAATGCACTTGGCATTGCTCTCGTTATTAATTATGTACTGTAGACCAAGAGAAAGCGCTTTTCCAGAAATGACCTCAAACTAAATTCATAATTCTTTAAGAACCAATAAACCTACTGAACCAGAAAGCTCAGCCTTTCTGCAGTGGGCTACAAGCAGCCAAGCAGCTTTACTCCCTTTAGCAAGATTCACTACCACCTTTTATTTAAAGCACTGAGTGGAAGCTGTTTATATAGTTTAACGACATCCCTGTGTTTTGAGCCAGGAAGGGAAGGAAGAGGCCAGAAGACAACAGAAATCCTTTTTGAACAGCTACACTAGAGACATGCTACGTAACTTCAATCTGTCACTGAATTCGTATTTCCCTGTGCTATAGCCAAAGGAGCAAAGGCTCCTGGACAGTCCTACCTAACACTTTTTCCTAATCCTCTAAGACCTAGGGGGGCATCCCTTAGGACTTTCCAAAGCTTCCTACAGAAATCGAGATCTTCTACATTACCTTTTTTTTGGAGTTACCCTCATCAAGAGGAAAGATCCTCTATGAAGAATGGGTACATGTGTGTCTCAACACATATGTTAGATGGGTTCTTACTCTTCCTCGGACAAAGAAGTTATTCTAAGTTGCATATGAAATTTGAATAGTCAGATCTATGACATATGGCATGAAAGATGCTGCAATTACTAAAATTTTTGAGATACCTCTGCATCCCCTTCATTGTACAGGAGAAGGAAAGTGAAAATTGGAAGTTATGCTGAAGAAGAGCCTTAAAGAACATATTATGCCTGGCTTTAAACTTTATTAAAGCAAGAACACAAAGTATAAACTCATCTACAAAAAACCTTCTACAAGAGTACTTGAAGCCGTGCCTACAATGCATATGTTTTTAAGTCACAAAAAGTAATTTTAATTCTTCAAAGGTTTTTGGAGCCTTTCTTGACTAACAAGACCATTAAATTCACCTGACCACACACAATGAATCCAGGAAGCAGGATTTTTCAAAGCCTAATATGGAGGGGGGCTTTCAAGCCTTCTTTCACATTCCAATAACGTTAACTGGATCTACATATATTTGACATAGTGGAGAGGAAGAATACCACATTAGAACTTCGTCAATTGATGATAAAGCTTTGCTGGGATTTTGTTTCTAGAAGTACCAGCTTCTTTTAGTTAGAAAAGTCTAAGATATGTAAAATACATCCCAGTGAAACAAAGAAGGGTTATATTTTTTAGAAGTCCTCTACACAATACAGAGAAAACTTGTGGAATTTATCAGAATAATACATCACTCAGGACTCAGGAGGATTCGCAGAGGAACCAGATAAATAACACAAATAACAAGCGTGCCCAGAATTATAGTTGCCTGCATTTGTAAAGTAAACAGGGGCTGGAGCCAGTGCTGCAGGACACGGCTTGTAGCTGCCAGAGGCAGAGGGCGGAACCAGCTCCATGGAGCAGCAGCTGTGGAGACACAGGCCCTATCGGGCTCGTTGCACCTCCTCCAGGTAACTGGGGTTGGCTGTTTGTTCAGAACATCCACCCAAATATTGAGTGTGACTTTGCGTAACTCAGACTTTGACAGTAAGTGACAGCAAAAGGCGGTTCTAAGATGACTGGGAAAAAATTCATTGTAATTTCCGTTGCCAAAGCAAAACCTGACCTGGTTAGGGACAAAAAGAGAAGAAAAATATGCACTGGCACTTTTCTCCCCCCCCAGTTCATAAAAGTAACACGGCATATTTCCATAAGTCCATTATGGGTTAAATTTAACATATGTAAAGTGTAAATGTGTGCTGCATCACTGCAACATTAACATTTCTTTTGTGCAAATAAAAAAAAAAAAATCAGCTTTCTGCTACAACGCCTGTCTGTATCTCAAACAACTTCTTTTCACATCATTTCGCTAGTTCCGATCACTATGTAATACTACCTCCCAGGAAGTATAGGGATAAATTAATCCGAGAATGGTATGTTCATTACCCTTAATTAGGCTTATTGGACAAGTCATTAAGTCTTTTGGAAAGAAAAAGTGTGGATCCTCACAAATTTAGAATTTGAGGAAATTTAAATTAGAATTGCAAACAGTTAACTGTCTGCAGTGCTTATTCCCCACAGTGATGTACTTTAAATTTTTCTGAAAATATGGTGGAAATGCTGCTTCTTCCCTCCCTGCTGCAGGGAACCAAGGGCTGGGAGAAGATTCCCTTTGTCACAGTATTGTAAAGGGTCATAAGGATAAAGGAGATTATTTTCTTCTGCTTATTTTGCTAAGATACCTGTAGAGAAAAAACATGATTTTCCTCTTCTGGATGATGTTGTATGCATCAACTACAAATTCCAAGCCTGGTTCTCTTAAAAATGTCACTGTAGACTGTTATCTGCTGGAAGGAGAGCATCCTTGGACACAAAAAGGGAAAGTACGTCTCTGTTATTAGCGATTTGTATGTTTGAGGCTTACTTGTAATTCTTTCACACTATAGTCTAAAAAGCGTCGGGGAGCAGCTGGAAACTTCTATGATGACAGTATCCGAGGTTCCCAGAAAGGCAGCAGATACCTGATGAGGAGTAAAGGAGATCACACAATCCAGACCAGAACTCATGCCTACTCTGCATTAAGCGATCAAGAGTCCATCTCAGAATGAAAGCAGACTGGAGAAAACTTCAGGTTTAATCTCACCAAACCTTACTACTGTTTTCTATCAGTTTCACACGTTTAACCGATTTTTTTTTTTTTTGTTAAATCACAACTGTGTGAAAGGTCTGGGAGCTTTTTGTTCTTTCAGGATAACATACAGGCATGAGCAGTTAATTATGCAAGTTATCAAAATCTGCAACATCAGGATGTTCAGATGCTGGGGGAAGAGACTGTATGTTAAAATAGCTCAACAGCAGGAAGCACGAGGTGGGGGAGCTTTGCAACTTCCTTAAGCTGCTTAGCTTCAGATAAGGGGCTTATGCAACTTTCTCAACTCTAGAGTACATTCAGCAAGTGATATCAAAACAGTTTTCAAGTTACACTTGGGACAGACACCTCGAGTACTGTCATTCTGCCCTCTCACCAATGAAAGAAGCCAAAAAAACCCAAGGCGCCC
>NW_009232091.1:29304-32279 GCF_000690835.1 Fulmarus glacialis
ACCCACTAAAAGCTAGGTACAGTTTAGTAGAGGAGGTAAGCACCACACTGGTTTTCCTTGATATTTCCCTTGCATGACATGGGACATCTGCATAGTAAGCCCAGCTTCTGAGCTTTGGCAGTATGAGCAAGAGATTGTTTCACAGTTTTTAAGTGGAGCCTGACTACGAAGAAGCTGCTTTGCAATCATCTGGAAATACTTTAGAAATGAGTATAAATACTGCAGTTATTCTAGTGAGAAAACAGACTTACAATAAGTTGTTAAGATTTTTCATCTGAAAATAAACCAATCAACCCACAATGGATCTAGTCAAAAGCTTAAAGTCTTACAACCAGTCTTGATTAAGTTGCATCAAAGCTGGGACTTGAATGAATAATGAACATGAAAGAGACATTACGCTCCTCTTGAAAGTTCTTGAAGAAAACATGGAAAAAGCTGAGAAAGAAGTCCATGATCCTTTTCTGGACCCCAGTGCCTCATGGAGAGACACCAAGTGCCACCATCACCACTTCCAGAAGAAACACAACAGCGGTGTCAAACACTAAGTCAGGGCACGGCACTCACCACGGTGGATGCACACGGGCCGGTTCTCGGAGAGGCCGGGACCACTCGCCTCTCCAACCAGGGGTTCCTGGGGGCTGTGTGAAGAGGATGGTGTGTTTCTTGATGAAGACTCACTTATTTAAACTGTTTTGTAGAAGGACAGATCTGCAGAAGGGCTTTCTGGTCTACCAGTGCACCTGATGAAATACTGGAGCTTTCTAGTATCTGGATTTTGGTGTGCAAACCACAGTTACATGGCAGGGAAGAACTTACTACAAAAGAAAATGCCAAGCAAAATCTTTTTGGAGAAGGGGGGAGGAAACCCTACTCGTTGTTCATGTAACAGTCACAGAAGAAAGCATGGTTAGATACAACACCCCTTCTGTTTGCATTTTAAGCTTATCAAGGAAAAAGCATGCTCAAATAGACTAAACTACAGCTTTTAAAGCATTAGAAACACAGCTCTTTACCAGAGCCGTATGGATTTTTATTTTCTTTAGCAATACAATAGCAAAGATAGTCAACGTGAGATTCAAAATTCAATAGTTACAACAATTATAGTGAGAAATTGATAAACTGCAAGATCTATAAACAGATTAAGCTAAACATATAAAAGGAAAACTACCATATATATGGAACTACTTCAGTAATTGTATTTGATTCCACTTGCCAGTTCCCAGCAAGGCTTCATCACTTTTTCCACTATAATTTCAACAGAATTTTTAGAACAGGAAAGATGCGAGACAAGCAACAAGAGGAACAGCACTATGTGAGTGCCTCTCCTCAAAAGCAGGGGGAGAAGAGGAAAATAACTCCAGTTTACATTAATTTAGCTACTTCTGGGACAAAAGCTAACTCTTGGTTAGTCAAGAGTAGAAAACAGACAAACAAGTAAACATCCAAGAATGGGAGGAGTGTTACACATGAGCAGCTGCTGCCCTTTATCTTGTCAAGAAGAAAAAGACATTTAAGTGCACTTCCATTGCAGCTGGGCCGTGATGGCAACAGAGCTCATCAGGGCTGTGTACAGGGGCACTGGGCTCCACAGCTTCTGCAGGCTCCAGCACTGGCCTAAGCACAGGTCCAGGTAAACTGTCACCCAACCCAACCCTAATGGAAGAAAAAAAGTTTCCATCACAAATTTAGCCAGCCACCTTCTGCCAGTTTTAACAGCGAGTCGTTTAGTCAAGTAAATATATACATCTTTCTGTACAAATGATGAGATCTTTAGTCTACAACAAGAAAACCTGTATTTTCTCTGGTGTAAAAAGTTCAGTATACAACTACAGGCTTTTCATATGCCACTAATGACATGCACACAAACCTAACGAGTACCTGGAACATCTCTGTAGAATCAATAAATCTTTATCCAGAGGTGGTGCACATTGCTGAAAACGTACGCTTAAATGCTGAAACAGATGCTAGGAACTGCACAGTTGAAGACCTCACATGAAGGACTACAAACCTTAGGAACTTGAATTCTGGTTTTTCCCCCAAAAGACTTAATCACTTCAAAATTTGAGAGTGCAGTTACACAGATGCTTTTTCAGCAGCAATGCTGATTTAGCCTGTACCCCCGCCTACTTATTCACTCCTTAGGTGATGCCAGCACAGCCATTTGTCAGACCTGCAATGAACAAAGTCAAAGAGCTGATGCAGGCTAAATTAAAGGGCTATCAAGGGGATAGGTGACTTGATCCTCTGTATGTCTCCCTTAACTCAAGGATTATAGCCCAGAAACAGCTAAGTCACTTAGGCATCTCTAAGTTTTTATTCATTATCCCAAAATCTTTCAAACCTAGAAGGGATTAAACGATTTATTTAAATTACCTCTATTCTTAACCTCTTTCCTTCCTTCCTGGCTGCCAAATTAGTTTTGTTTACCCTCCTTCTCTTCTGCAAGCTTTAGCTTTGCTTTTTATCCTGTGAACCAATGACTGCACAGAAGGAGACTTAAAAACTTATGTCTTGTGCATCGCTTGGAAGTGGCAAAAACTCCAAGACACATGTAGCAATGCTTATTTTCCACCACAACTCAACCTCAACTAATGAATTCTGCAAATTTTTAGGTAAAACTCTCATTTCTACTCTGCAAACTCTTCCCCCTCCCCTTTTTAATATGGCAGCATCATCTGCAGCTCCTGACCTCAGCAACTTGCTTCAGAATTTAATGGAAAAAGAGGTAAGAAAAATCCTAAAGATAAAATGTGAGAGCTAAAAACTGATACATTAAAAACCCAGTATACCATATGGCTGATAAACATAAAACCTATCCCTGTTAAAGTTGTTTTAGTTTTTCTGTTTTAAATGAGGTTACGGAACAGATAAAATGAAGAAATCAATTCACTTTAAGTGAAGAATCAAACGCTTCTCTATTTTAATGTTCTCAGGCTTCATCAAAAAAAGGGAAGAAAGAAAAATCCCAGAAGATG
>NW_009232091.1:32291-42973 GCF_000690835.1 Fulmarus glacialis
TGGGTGTCTTCCCTCTCCCTCGGAGGACACAAGAGCCTCCCTGGCCACGCTCCTCAGCTCCTCCTCCATCCGTAGGGAAATGCGGGTGTCCTGCTGGCTGACAAGACGTGTCTGGCCAGAGGGCAAGAGGCTCTTGGGAAAGAGGGTAGAAGACAGCCGGCACTAAAATGAAGTGCTGCAGTGGTCCCTGTTCTACCTACAGATACCAACTCATAATCACGAGACTAATTAACACACCGTTTCCCCCTGTGTTACCCTGGGAGGCAGGATGGGTGATGAGCTGCAGAGAACCTCAGGAATTTACATCGTCCCTGACTCCACCACTGATCATCGGTACCTTCCTTCACCTCTCCAAGTCTCCCCATCTGCAGAGATGAAGTAATGACCTGAACAGCTCTTTGCAAAGTTTGTGAGCTACGTGTGAGTTCTTTTAAAAGGGTTAAAAATTCAGTGTCATCAGTGTAGGAGATCTTGACGTATTTGAAGTACTCTGCCATATGTAGCATTACATAGACCACAAGATAAACATTTACCAACTCTATACAGCCAATTTGCACATTGCCAACATTTCTGCGTATTTCAGTACTCAACGTTTAAAGGGATTCTAAGTATTTAATTCTTCATATTTGCTCATTTGCATAATCTTTTAAGCATTCACTCCATTCATAACCACAGCAACACAGATTTCTCCCCCATTTGCATTCACTGGTACTCACTCCCACTCCAATAGTTACACTCAACTTAATATTCAGGATCTCATTTTTAAGGAATAGCAAATATTAACCCAATCATACCCTGAACTTAGAGCAGTAAGCAGTCATCCTTTCCATTCAACACATATATCAACCTGAAGAGCTGGACTGGGATACTTTGCAAATTGTCTCCCTGAAGATCCCAAAATATTTGACACGTCACCTTTAACTTCTAGCGTTTTCCAATTACATAAACTAAAAAGATGTTGGCCACAGAAGAAAATGCGAGGAACGACACAATCAAGCACACAAATAATACTCTGCATGACTTTCAGCAGAGCTTCCATAAAATTTAACCTTTTATCTATCAGTTAATCCACACACTAGTTACTAAGGCAAGTATTTCTGCTTATGAATGGGAGAACAAACGGGGGGGGGGGGGCAAGTTAGGAGTCTGTCTTTTAACTTAGCTGGTGATTCCCTTTCCTCTGCTGTAAGTTGATCAACTCACTACTAACAGGCTTCAATGGGGCTCCCACTAAACTTTCTGGAGGTATTGCTCAGCAGCATTTGCCACTGATTTAAACCACTATATACAGTGTCCAGTTCATAAGATCCAGACATCGGAAAGCATGTTTGGAAAAGATAATCTGATATTAATATTCACCTACTGGCTTGATCTGTGGTCTCAGGGAAAGCTTCAATTCCCTGTATCTTGTGGCTTCAGCTTCATTGGAAAGACAGTTACACGAAAGCACTTAGAAACCCTGAATAAATTACACCCATCACTCTTTACAAGCCATTATGCTAACAGATGATTCAATTCACATATTTACATGCACGCTCATGCAAAAGAGAGAAAAGTTACAAAACCTATCCTTTCCACCTAGACTACCCAAAGCAGATACTCATTTTCATACATTTATCTGTACAGTCCAAAAAAAAAAACAAAACACCCAAACCCCACACTCGATGTATTTAGTCAACACAAGCAAAAACTAGGACAGATGGAAAGGAAAGAGTTGGAGCCAGCACTAGTATACAACAAATGCCAATTCATGTACAAAAACATTAGGAGTTTTCCTAAAAAGCCAGATGCAGACCTGAATGGTCCAGAAGCCAGTACCAATGCTCAAAACCAGGGCTTACTGAACAGGCATCTTTCAAAGGTGGCAAGGCTATTCTCTTGCTTTAGTTTCAGTCAATCAACATTTAAATATATTCCCCTGTGATTTAGCACAAGTGTTTTCAATGCAAAGCTTGCCTTGAAAAACTTGCCACTCTAAGGCAGTATGTTCTTAAATTCCAAGGTTAAAAGGAAACTTAACTGATATCATTAACAGTTTCACAGTATGGACCAAACAAATGAACCTTAAATTCAGTGCGGATCAACTTGACAGAGAAATTGTTAGTGTTTAATAATTTCACACATTTTTCAGGGACAAATATTTATAATAATGTAATTCAAAACGGAAACAGTGGCCTACCAATTATTCAGGCATATACTCCATTGTAAACAAACAAAAAAAAGTACGTTTAAAAACCGCAACAAAAACCCCCAAGTCATAAAGATTAAAAGACTGATTTCCAGCCTGAACTCAGCTCTGCTCCTTCCCCTCCAGTCTCAATTCCATGCAAGCA
This sequence comes from Fulmarus glacialis, assembly GCF_000690835.1. Taxonomy (NCBI): domain Eukaryota; kingdom Metazoa; phylum Chordata; class Aves; order Procellariiformes; family Procellariidae; genus Fulmarus; species Fulmarus glacialis. Next base: position 34,625 of record NW_009232091.1, read on the forward strand.
GATTTGAGCATGTGGCTTGAAATGGGGTATCCCACCACCATGCTGGACTGGCAACAGGCTCCTCTGCACCATTCTGGATGTTCTGGGCAGTTGAAAGGCTGCAATGAAGGTCAGGCTTCCCTGGAACAGCCTTCCTTCTGCGACCATGCCCTTGATTTGCTCTTCTCACCCGCCATGGTTGCCGGCAGGAGAAGAAACAAAGAGTACCAGCTGTTCTTTCTAATACATTTCTGGTTTCTCTGCACTACCATCTCCTTGAATATTCAAAGTGACCAAATTTTAGAGGAGATCAGATGGAGAACAGTGGATGGAGGGATTTAATAGCCAAAGTGTTTTTGGAACAACGTCCTGTTCCACCACCTCAATAAATGCTAATAGTTAATATAGTACTGACCTCTAAGGAAGCCGTTTTAAGAAAGCCCTATTTTCTGCAACAATAAGAAACTGCATAATGTGATTTAATTGCTTTACAGCAAGAGAGAAATGCTCCCATTACAGCCCCAAGATCCTGCCCCACCTGTAGAAGCTGGGTTTCTTCCTGGCATCACTGCTAAGCATCTATTCCAGGGCTTGAACTACATCACAGCCCAGAGAAATCCCCCTCACCAGCTAGCCATAAGCTTCCAAACAAAGACATATGGTCAAGGAGACAACCACCGCTGATAGGAGTTAGGGAAGATCCTTACTTAACACAGCGCTCTCCCATGAGTGTGGAAATGCCGGGGGGGGCGGAAATCCACACCTTCAAGCCTCCAGTATTTCAGTAATATCCAATAATTACCTATATAATCATTATCCTACACTACTCATACCATTACATTTACAAATCCTGCTGTTTTAAAATTATATATCGATTGCAGCAATTATTTAGAATTATTAAAAAACACACTCTGGTCCGTCTTATTGCAATGAACAATATAATTACCTGCAACAAAATATTTAACCGCAGACAGAAAACTCAGACTAACCTGAAAGATAAATGTATTTTTTCCTTAACACTTTTGAAAGAGTTAATGTTCACCACTATTTTCCACAGCATTTGGATGCTCAGATTTGAAATACTAAAGGTAAGAACATAAAGGTTCTTCTAATCTTAATAATAGAAGGGAAAGACTCAAAGTGTATGCACATACGTGATAGCTTATCTTGATCACTGTGCTAGGTTTCTCTAGAGCATTTGTTTTTAAAAAAGTGCAACAAACATTTTACGGTTATTATTTAATTGTCTAGCAGCACATTCCCAGAGCATAACGCACTTCAGTGAGAAAGAGGTACTGCGGTCAAGCAGTGACCTAGCAGAAATGTTATCAACTTACACTCTGCTTTATGAGTTACCCTAGTAAGACATACATGCATATACAGCCTTTTCTTTTCATTGTCATTTACAACCTACATCAACACGCTTGGCTGAGATGTTAAATAACCCAGGACGCTGAAGAGAGCTTTCCTCTCACTCATAACCTCAATTTTACACGCATAATGACCTGCACTACACTTGTAGCAGCAAGCACCAAGAAAGTTACCATTTAAATAAAGAGTCATCACAGTAAATGTTGACATTTTTTAGTCATGAGCTTTTGATGCAAAAACTGCATGTGATTCTGCATATTTATGTTCTACCAATGCACAATCCCACCATCCAGGCGAGCGTTACTGCCCTGCACCTACAGGATCAGAACCACCAAGGGTTACTACCTGCTCTAGCATATAAGCATCAAGCTCACCCCGATGCTTGTCTCCCTCTCAGTGAGGGCACCAGCAAGTGGTTGGGTGACAACAAAGACAGACCCCGTTTTCATGGTTTTAGAAATGGACTATCCTCGGCCAGCAGGACAGACAAATAGGCAGGACAGACACACATCCAGGTGACTACAATAAGCCTCAAGAAGCCAGGATGAAATAAACGCATTTGATTATATTCAGGAAAAATAAATGATGGTTTCTGCATCAACCATACGAGTCCGATTTCTCAGTTTCTCTACGTAAAATATCTCCACAATAATATGCCATTAAAAGAGTATTTTTCATCTTGCACATTTTACGGGGAATGCTGAGACACCGACCTCAACAAATGGAGCATCTTCAAATGCAGAGATGCATGATTCTTCTGTAAATGAACTGTGAAAATCAGTATGCTTGCAAGCTAAACAAAATTTATCATTTACTGACCCGCTCTGGATTGGATTAGACAGGATTGCTCCTTATGTAGTCAAGTAGCGCAATACACTGAAAATGATTGTCCTGACCTCAGTAGAAGTAAAAGGGACACTGGCCACGCTTTACACTAAGTCAGATTGTAGAAAACTAGTTGATTTTCCCCACCAATTTACTCCAAAGAGAAGTCTACAGCTACAAACAGCTGTAATTTATTGTATTTTACATTTCATAAAAGACCTAAATATGTTGAGCGATAATACTCTTCAGAATTGTCAAGGCCTACTGAACAGAAACACACTCCCCAAATGACGAACATGGCACTGCGATTTCAGCAGAGCTAGAGAAATAGCATGGTATTTTTTTTTTAAAGTGAGTCAATACACAAAAACCAGGAATAGGGAGAAGAGCATTTTTAAAACAATTAATGCAGGGTGACCCACCACTGTTTGGATTAAAATGTAAATGGCAAAGTATTCTGGATTTAACCACAAATTTTCAATGAAGCTCAAAGTACTGTTTTAAAACTACAGTAAAATTCAAGATTTCTCACTTCTCCATTATAATTGAATTCGAAAGTGTGTCTTTCCTCAACTATGTATCTCAAAACCGAAGAAACACCATATAGGAATAGATCTATAGTAATAGATATGAAACCTGCCCATACCCGATGCCTCTGGTGCTTCTTGCGCTGTGTCCACCAGACCTCACTCGAGCAGAACAGGTCTCGACTCCACAGCTTCCCTGGCACTGCGCTACACAAGTGACTTACTATGGTAAAAACACCCCTTCATCTAGTTTTCTTCATTGAAACACAGTATGGAGGTACTAATTTGTAACAGCTGGACCAGTTTAATCATTCTGGACTTTTGCTGCAAATAAGCTGCAATCAGAAAAGGAGAGACACCTGCCACCACCAGACACACACCTGGAGTATCCATCCTCAGCTGTTGGAATTGCAACGTTATTACACAGCACACAGGCCTCTGGAATGACAAGGAGGTTGGTGGCAGTGTCTTCTAAGTCAGATTTCACTTGCACAAAGATTTTATAAGCTCCTTCATGCTCACACTTATTAACTCCTTGTCATCGTAATATGTGTTTCCCCCTCAAACTGCAGGTCAGAAATTTAAATAACACGCACTGTATTACAGAGACCCTCATGCCTGCCCTCTGCCCATCGCAGCAGCACACCAGAAGGAACGAGCCTTTAAATGAAAACAACCTCCACCATATCTTTGCATTGTTGCTTCACCCACCCATATACATATACATCTAAAGCCATACCAGCACTGCACAGTAAGCGATCTGATGTTGAGAGACCGTTTTTGGGGGTTGTGGTGTTTTGTTGTGGTTTTTTTTTTTTTTTTTTTTTGGGGGGGGGGGGGGGGGGGGTTGGTTGGGGTTTTTTCCCCCCCCAGTGTTTGGGTTCAGCGACAAGACTTCCAGACTCAAGAAATAAAGCAGGTAACAGCTCAGGAAAAAAAAAACAACAATTCAGCCAGCTGTTAAATTTCAAAAGCATGCTCTTCATAACCATAAATGTCAGCCTGACTGTCTGCAATTAGTCTCTCTGACAACAACTTGCTTATTTCCAATATTTAAAGAAAAAAGAAAGTCTAACCTATTGCTGTGAGAGTACCTCAGAGCAAGCCAGTTACAAGAAATACTTGCCCGAGTTTGGTGCATTGGGGTGCGAGTTAGCAGTGTAACTCTCTCATGGGAAAAAAATGAGGTTTATTCTTGTATTTTGCAGCACCCAGTAACTGACTGATCAATAAGAACCTCCCAGACAAGTCTGGTCATCTCTGGTTTTCTCTTCCTATTATCTGAAGCACTTGCTCCAAAGTCTTTTACAGCCCATGTTGCTGTGTCTCATTTTCTGGGGTCTTACCATATTGGTAGCTCTGCAGTACGTATTTTAAATGCTTCATGATTCACAGTCAAACACAGACAAAGTTTCCCCTGTGTGCAATCAGGATTAACAAAATACTAAAATACATGTCCTGATTTCAAATACTGTCCATTCTCACTAGCTAAGTTTCTCCAGGAGAGCACAAGTAGGCTGCAGGCGCGATTGTTCAGGGCTGAGCACAGCTTCAGTAGCTCTGACTGCTGTTTCACCCAGCTGGAAATGCAGCTACTTTGCCAGTTAATTATTTTTTACATTGATAAACAGATATATTTTTCAAGAGAAAAATACTTAGAAGTTATAGTTTGGGAAAAAACCCTACGCAAAAATGAAAGTATTATTGATTTTAAGGAACAATATTATACTTTATTACATTTAAAAAGTGAAACTTTCAAAGTATAAAACTAACTGCTCTTTCAAATAAAGCCAATGCTATATATATTATGAGCTGTATTTTAATTTATCTTTTCTCAAACCAAATTTCAACAAGCATATTTTAGCCTGACACAAAAAGAGACCAACTATCTGCATTATTTCACCAGCTGCCCACCACCTTCTCTCTTCATTCAACCAAGTATGAGATTGAGGATCCATAAGATTTTTTTGAACTCCTGCCACTTCCCTTCATACTGTATTAGCTCCTCTTTTCTTTGTATTAGACAGCACACTAAAAAAAACAACCTATGTATAGTAAATTTAAGTTGACTGCAGTCAAACCTTCCCCCCCCTCCTATGTTTGTTATCCAAACAGAACCCTCCTGGATATACTTTTGTTTAAAAGGCCATCAACTTTGATCTGTTCTTCATCTGTCTCAATGGACACGAGAATAATGTGGCCTTTTGAGCACTGAATCAGTCCTGTAAACAGGGAAGTACTTCTCAGTTTATGCAAACCTGCAGCCTTTACTAATCCTTTCCTATGTTAAGACACATTACACAGTATCACTTACGATTCTTTAATTTTTTCCTCTAATGCATTCTCCTGCACCACATGCTATAAACTGTGGATATTCAAATCTACATTGAGAAGTTAGGGCTATGACTCTAAATAGCTTCACTAAATCAAAGGTGGAGATGTTAGCATAAGAGAAGACTGCAGCTCTATCAACTTCATGTTTCCGCATTTTAATTGTTTTTAATTGGGATAATCACTGACTGATCTTTCCCTGGTTTGGCTGAAAGAGGCTAGCTCTGAGGGAAACAAGCTGTAGAGCTGCAAAACAAAAAACCCCAAACCAACCAGAAAAAGACACCTGGGAAAGGACTTACTGTCAACTGCAGATATTTTGTTAAGGATAGCAGTAACAGAGCAACCATTTCAGAGCATGAGCGTCAAAGGAAGTCTTCTGTTCCTCCATTTCCAGAGACAGTTTCTGTGGCACATTCAGTTTTGAAGAACCAAAATAGTAAGTTTCTAAACTTCTTTAAACAAAAGTTGATTTCAAAGTATCTTGCCATTTAATCCATCTTGACATCACCCATGTACAACGTGAGCTTAAGCAATGCATTTATCACAGAAGTCCCTTGAATAAGTCACTTCCCGTCACTTGTAACTTTAGTAGGGTTCAACTTTAATGCATGCATGCATGCATCTCAGGTGACTATAATCTAGTATGCACTAGTTTCCAAATATGAACTAGAAGGTTACATATTTGACATCAGAACAAGAGAGACCTAGCTGCCAAAGTCAGCAACATGAAGCACAAAAACTAATATACACAAAAAGTAACTTTACAGATGAACAGAATTCCCATTTTCCTTGCATTTTCTAGTAAACCACGCCCCATCTTGTAATTATTTCTCAAGTCATCCAAAGTCGTCTTTATACTCAGGAGGGATACTCACCACCAGCCATAGTCATTCCTCATCACTAACAACTTCTTCCCTCTCTCTGTAGGCTTGCTGGCTCCTCAGACAGAAGCACCATACCACCGTGCCTTCCATCGTTTCAAATCAGCGAAAAATCTCGTTTGCAGATTGCAGTTAATCTGTGTCTTCTAGTATCAAAGTAAACCGACAATCACATTCATACAAAACCATTGGCTTATGTCACTTCAAGAATCCGTCTCTTCCAAGAAGTAAAAAGATTGAATCCATTTGCAGAAATTTCCCATTACAATACCACAAGAACATAAAGATGCAGCACAAAATGAAAGACAGCGAGCCTTGCTCAAAAACACCCCAAAATCAATCCCCCTGCACAAGTGGTTGGAAACGTTTATTTGTGGGGGGAAACTCCAATAAAAACATTATAGAAAAGTAACATGAAAATATGGCATCGCTATGTAGCTACAGTGACTTGCTCTTTAAGAATTTAAAGAACAAGTTGTTTTGGTAGGTCCAACTCACACATCCATGAGTCCCCAAACCCAGGGATTTGCAAAGCGTGCAGCCAACTGGATACATGCACGGATTTCTGTGCAAGACCCTAACTAAGGTCACCAGCATCGGAGCTGAATGACTGCCAGAGCTACAGGAGTTACGTGCAGGGCCAGAGCTTGCCACCGCTCCGCAGCAGCTCCGAACCCTGTAGGATTTCTCAAAAAATCTAGTATTATTACTTCCCTTAACATAAAAGGTACCAAGCTGCAGATTAATTAGCCAACCCCCACCTGATGTTCTATTCATTAAGCAACCATCTGCAAAACCAACTTTGGAAAAATCCCGTAGCAAATGCCAGGGCCAACTTGCAGATCCTCTGCTCTGACAACACCGACCCGAGTAGCACCTCCTCCTGCTTTAGCACACGCAGAAAACACCAAGCCTTTCAGCTCAGAGCCTGCAGTTCATTCCCACTGCAAGGCAACGCTAAGATTAATACAGAGAAGTAAAAATACTATAAAGCCTGTAGGTGCCCTGATGAGCAAGGGAAGCACCTGTGTAGCAGCATAGAGAGCTCACAGCACAGGGAAGAATCACAGGGCATCAACACGCCTTTAAACTGCAGCCCCAACATCAAGTTGGCAGCATTTTTAGTAAGAATTATACATGTTCACTAAACCATTCTCCTCAAGTGTTTTCACAAATTCATTTGCCAGATTATTATGGAAAGTCTCTTGCATAATAAATAACTTTCTGGAATAATTCCACATGGAGTAGCAATACACTTTCAATGCTTAAAAGTTAGTTGAGCATTTCCATTATTATTTTTAGTAATTTGTTCATAACTTCCCATGTACATTAAGAAAATGGTATCACTGAACGCACTTGGCATGCAGCTTAAGCTATAGTTCAAGTTTCTCTTGCAAAATACCGCAGTCAATAGTTTTGAGAGTTTGCTTATCCTTCATAAGGTCTTGATTTTTATTTTTATATTTTTGCACTCATAATAAAAATACTGATATTATTTCCCCTCGTATAAAACAAGCACTTTAAGGACAGCTAAAAATCAGTATGCTACTGATTTTGTGTGTGTGTGTGTGTGCGTGTCAATGTCATGAGTAAGGTAATCATGACTAACCAGTTAGCGCCCAAGGCTATTGCTGGATCATTTCACATCAGAAATGGACTGATCTCTCTCCGACGTTTACAACAAAATGGTGCTTGGATTTAGGTTAATCACAGCCAGGCATCATACTTAATTGGCAGCAAGGTCACATAGCGATACTGGGGACATCAACAGCTCATACCCGGTAAGGTATGAATCATAACTAAAAATCAAAAAGTTCCAAAAGAGAAGGCAAATCACTAGTTAAAGAACAAACACCAGAGCAGAAACCTGCAGAGAGACTATTGCAGAGAGCTACGGGAGCAGAGGGAGAGCAGAGCCATCAGCTGTGCCCAGCCATGTTACCACCGACCACACCGAGTGAGATACCACTGAAACTTCGTCCCTAGCTCAATCTTTTTTCCCTACGTCTGATGGGAAAGTTCTGCTTTTGTCAGAATTCAGTGGAAACTGAGCGGTCCCGAATGACGCACAAAGAGCAAAGCCATTATTCAAGAGGAAAAAGCTTTTCAAAAAGCCTTCACTGGAGTGGCGTGGGGTTTCGTTTTTTTTTAAACCAACATGCTAGCATTCCCACCGACATCAGAGAGACAGGAGAAAAAGCTCATACACCCGCGTTCTTGAATTTGAGACAATTATTAGTACTTAATTAAAAGCAAAGCTAGAGAAGCACAGATTTAGAACTTGAGTAACTCCAGATTCACTTAAAACAATTTTCGGGGGGGGGAAAAAAAGCATGCAAACACTCAGATTTCCAACAGTTTCTGGCAGCAGCGCAGCCGCCCGACTCAGGCCGAGCAGACCCCCGCAGCGCGGACCCGCTGCCGGCGGAGGG
>NW_009232092.1:0-8809 GCF_000690835.1 Fulmarus glacialis
CCCGGCGTGGATTGCGTGTGCCCCAGCATGGGCTGCGTGTGCCCCGGTGTGGGCTGTGTGTGCCCCGGCGTGGGCTGCGTGTGCCCCAGCGTGGGCTGCCTCCTCTGTGTGTGTCACCCCCACGGCATGCTGGAGCCATGCGTGCCTTGCACCGCTCCACGCCACCTCACATGTGTGCATCACCGCAGCCGTGCACGTATGGGTGCTGCCATGCGTGCGTCCCCCTGTGTCACGCAGGGGCTGTGCTCACAGCCCCCGGCACGGCACCCCTGAGGAATTGCATTCTTGTCCCCTGCCCCACACTGGAGGGACCCTGGGTAAAAGAGGAGGCGCGAGAAACCCCCGGTTTTGTGTCCTGTGAGCTACAGAGCCCGTGCTGGGGCAGATAGGCTGCGTGGCCAGAGCTGGAGGGCTGCAGGCTCTTCTCCACGCTCACTTGTAAGAGATTTGCCTGAAGTAAACTGATGCCAAGAGCTGGGGCCCCGAGGAACATGCCTGCTGTGGGTGGGTTGTGCCACTGGCCATGCCCACGCTGGACCAGGAGTGCCCTCACTGCGGCGGCTCCCCAGACAAGGGCCGGGGGCGATGTGCTGCCAGGCAAGGGCTGGCTGCAGGGCTTCCAGAGGTGTTGGCCTTCTCTCTTGCCCCTCGCTTGCTAAGCCACGGTACCTGGCTGCGCTCTGCTTTGCTCTGCTTTAACATTGCATGCTGGTTTGACTCCCAGATTGTTTTTTGCAGAGCGGGGAACAGACTGCCCGCTCCTTCTCCTTTCCAGATCAAGTCTAGTGGACACTGGCCTTTACTCGCAAGTGCTGAGATTCTGCCATAGGTTTGGTGTCACCTTTTAAGCCTCTGTAGAGGACAAGGCACGTGTCTTATGGGGATGAGGGGGTTAATACTTCCTTTCTCTGCCGGTATGCAGAGGGACCAGCACATGCAGCTTTTAAGCTGCTTTTGAGTGATGATGCTGGGTGGAGGTTGGGCTGCTTCCTTCTGAGCCTGGGGTTTGGAGCATCCCAGAACCCACCCTGGGCTGAGACTCGCAAGGTTCAGGCAAGGTCTCGGTCTGGTTAACTGGTGCAGCTGCCCCCAAAAAAGCACAGGAACCACTAATTTACAACAGGAGGCAGACAAAATCGTCTGTTTACTTTCAAGCCTTAAATTGTCTGTTAGCAAAGTGCAGACCACAAAATGGGTGGCCCCTTTCCTGGAGAAACTGTGAAAACCTGCTTAGTTCCTGGGCTAGTAAAGCAAACAAACAAACATGACGCGGAGTTGGGTTTCAGCGTGCCTTGCCGCTCACCAGTACACCAGAGCATCTGAAACTAAGAAAACCCTGCCTTGCTGATAAGAACCAGCCATGACAACAACTGATGGGAGAACCCAGAGATGCAATTAGGAATTTGAAATGTTTTAACGAAGGGCAAAAGCAATCAGCAAAAGGTAATTAAAACGGATTCAATGAAGCAAAATCATCTGAGCAAAATGCTGGGAACCAGTCCAGCCAGGCAGGGCAGATAACTATGTGAAATGTGTGCTCTGAGTTTGTACATTAATATTACTTTGCGCTTCTGCAAATCTTTGAGGACCTCAGAGCAGTCTGCAAGCAATTAAACCTCACAACACCCTAGGGAAGCAGAGGTTATTGTACGCACTTACAAGGTGGCTGTACAGAGAGGGTAGAAGTGATTTATGCTGGGCCCACATGGCAAGTTAGAGACAGAGTGGGAAATAAACCTAGGAGTCCCGAGTCCTAGCAGTTTGTTTTACCAGCGAGGTGGGGGGATGCTGCCATCTGAAGAGAGTATTTTGGCTTCCACAGTAGGCATGGTGTGAGTTCATTCCTCTAAGCTGTCTTGTTTATTTTTAGCAACTAAATGTATATCAGGAATGACAAATTTGGCATTCGTGCTCGGATGTGGCTAGGACAGGAGCAGCTTGCAACAATAAAATCTTGAACACGCTGTGGCTGCCTCTTCCTCTCCCCTTCAGCGAGCTCTGTGCATCGCACACTTCTGGAAGAGGGCTGGCGTGGCCACGGGGAACCAGGCACTGCTTGCCTGGGCTTAAGAGTAGTGGGAAATCCACTGGAGACACTTGCACGGAAGGCTTTGACATTCGACAGTGACAAACAGATATAAGTGAAGGGAGGTACGTTTCGCTTGTCCTTGGGGAAAAAAAAAATCTGTCTTATATCTGTACTTAAAAAGCAAACTCATGTTGTTGGAAAATGAATCAGGTTTCTGGGATACTGGCTGATGCATTCATTCCAAGGGCTTAACTTCAGAAAATAAAAGAAGGGATAGAAAAAGAAAAAAAAAAACCCGCTGAGGCTTCCCTTTTCCCATGGGACAACATTGAAGCAAAGCATAAAGAGCTCTGCATGCCAAGGTTCTCTGACTCCGTAGGCTTTGGGCTTTATTTCTTCAGGCGGCAGGCTCTTCGAACGGGGGGCAAAGAGGCATCGCCATAAAGCCTCTCCTGTTGTTCAGGCCAGCTTGCTGGCTTCTTTTTAAAAATAATTTGTTTAATTGGTTGTCATTTTCATTTCAACACACCTGCTGAAATGGAGGGCTGGGCAGTGTCCTGTCTGTTGTGAAGGGAAGATTAGACAGCAATTAAAGGGGGAGTCCTACTTCGACCTCTTCAGAGTGCGGCGATCGCTCAGGCACTCGGGGCTGAGGCTGCTAGCCTGTAGCTGACCGTGCATGAGCTGATCCTTGCGCTGTGTCAGATCAGGGCTGATGAGTTTCAGTTCCCCATTCTTTAAGTACCTTGAGGGACACAGAGATCTGAATCTCCCCTCCCTATGAAGATAGCTACCGCTATTTGCATCCAGCTCTTTTAAGAATCAGCCTCCCCTTCCTAGACCTATTACGCCTCATGTTCTCAGTGTGAGACTTGTGCATTTGGCCTCCATTTCTTGTTCTCCAGGCTGCAGCATATGCAGCTGAGCATGCCCTGGGTTGCACAAGGTGTTTAAAATCCCACAGCTGGACGGGCACCGTGGCAGCCATCGCTGCACCGCAGGAAAGCAGACTGAACAGTTAGCATCCTCATCCTGCATCCCACGGGTACCCGGATGCCTCCATGAGTTTTAAGACTGCAGGGTCTCAGTTCACAGGTCTGTACTGTGCCTCCAGTCAGGCACCCAAAATGAATGGATCCTGGGGAACACTTCATCCAACATCTAGGAATACCCTGAAGCAGCAGAGCAGGGCCCATACAGGATGCACTTCACTTACGCTTAGGTGATTCTCTGGCTTTGGTTTCCACATAAGATGCTCCATGGGGGATTTTTGAGCACAAGGCAGGCAGTGAGCAGTTGGGATTAGATGGAGCAAGGATTAGGTACTCATATGCAATCGCCAGGATTAGGCATTTGCTTGAATAACAAGGAAACATCCAGTTACAGTAAGCAGCATGAAGCATCACGCTTGGGGCATGAACTAATCCAGCACTGTCTGTGCGTAGGAAGACTTTTTGCTCAAGGTTATCCAGTAGAAGGCTGCTGTTCTGAAAGGGTATTTTAGGGGCACTCCATCCTCAGTAGTGACTTGTGCTGCTCACTGTCAGAGATAGGAGACTGCACTGAACAGACCATTAGTCTTATCCAGCCTAGCAGCTCCCTGTGTTTTGGCTAGAGCATGCAGATAGGAATTAGCGACTGTGCAATGTTTGTTCTCACAAAGCAGGAGGGGAGGCTGACAGAGAAAGAAATACAGAGCAAGAGAAAAAATAGCAAGGGAGAGAAAGAAGGAAGGGGAGGGAATGTGTGCAAACATAAATATACACGGCCCTTTCAGGACAAGCTGGGCACGATGGAGAAGTCCCCCCGACTCCACGCCACACTGAAATTTCAGTGCGGTTTTGGGAAGGGGGATGTGCCCGGCTGTGCGGAGCTTGGCAGGTCTAAGCGCCAAGTAGGTGCTGCACCCCCGGCATGTGCTGCACGAGTGACGGCGCTGGCGAGGGAGGAGAGCGGGAGGCAGAGCGCCCGAGCGAGGAGCGAGCGGAGGAGGAGGTGGGGTAAGCGGGGAGGTTGACGAGGTGCTCCTCTGACACACGACAGCAGCTCCAGTCCCGGGGCTGCGTGGGTGGCAGCGCAGGCTGCGTGCCTGGCTTGCCTTTCCCAGGCACGAAGCAGACAGCCTACCGCACAAAGAAAGTGGTCATTATGTGACTGGTGCTCCCACCTCGCTCTCCCCGCTCGGCTCCCCTCCCTGCTGGAGCAGTCACAGTTCCTCTTTCAGTGCCTTTTCAAAGCACTCGAGCCACCCGATTCATTACTGCGTTTGCAGCGGGATGGGATGGGATGGGCTGGGATGGTGGCTGGGCAGCCAGACAAGGAACATAACATCATTAATTCCCAACACAAGGACAGGAGCCAGGCCTGCTCAGGAAGAGGTATCAGGGCAGAGCACACTTTGCTTGGGGCATCAGTGATTCAGACAAAAGTTGTGCTGAGGGATCCTTCTTCCCAGTCAATATACGAACTGGTATAACCTTGCCACCTTGGCACTAAGGTGAGGACGAGAAGTCCAAGCCAGGGGTAAACAGTGTGTCTGGCTTACAGGACACTGAATACAAATGTTTTCTGGATGGCAGGGTGAGGTTGGAGCCTCTATGGTTAGTTTAGTGTGTGGGTTTTAAATAAACTTCACCCTCCAGATTACAGCCTATCTGTAACTGCCAGGTGTGGGTTCACTTTGGGTAATGCATTTTTCATTTTCATCCTCAAGTCCCCTGCTTGCCAGACACACCTCATCGAAAGTGGGGTGCGGGATTGTCCGAGCGGTAGCTCAGCAGCTCTGAAAGCTTTGGCTGTCTTTGCCAGCCTTGGGAGAGAGCCTGTTCAAGGTATCGATTCGATAATATAGGTCAGCTTTAGTCATTATGCAGAGGGATCGATCACACCAACCAGGCGCAGTGCAACTTTAATCAGTGTGACAAAATCAGAGGTGAGAGGGAGTTTGAGGTTGGTTTTGCCCTAAATTTTTTCCCCTTTATCTCCAAGTCTGCTCCCATCAGTTAGTGAAACAGGATCTAAGCTGAAGCAGCAAAATGCTTTGGGTTTCTTAATGCTATAGCACTGGATGGGCAGGAAAGGTCCAATGATTCCTCCACAGCCTCTGAAATGAATCCCAGTTACTGCATGAGGAGACTTTGATTCTTAAAATAAAGGGCATGTTGAAATTCTCATCTTTGTGGTGCTTGAGGATGGGAATGCCACCTCTTTGTCCTCTGAAGGATCAGATCTGAGAATCTGGGGTTTTGGGAGGGCACTGTAAAAACTGTTACATCACGCATATTCCTTTGGCAGACGTGGAGGGATTTTTTCAAACCGCGGTTCCTGGAAGCAGCTTGCGCTGTAGGGTCTTTCCCTCTTTCTCTGTTGCGCTAGCCAGCAGCATATATCCTATAGGGCCTCTGTGAGTGAGCTCCGAGCCAGGCAGACACGAGCTAGCTCCAAACCGCAAGCTTTGTGGTCTCAGTTAGCACAGCGCCAAGCAAAAGACCATGCAGATGTGCTCTCGGAGGGACATGTGCTTCTCTCATGTAGTTCACACTCCTGGAGCAAACAATAACTCTTAAAGTTGCACAAGGAGCAACTGAATTCCCCTTCCATCTCCCCTTCACGCTTTTCTGTAATCTGCTCCAGCTTTGCCAGGCTGACGGGTGAAAAGCAGAAAAAAACCCGCTCCTGCACATAGACCAGTATGTGCAGCTGTGGATACACATAATTTCCAGGCTTCTTGAGGAGAAAGGCCCTGTTTCCACGTAGTCCCTGTGCAGAAGAGAACTGGTGGGAGACAGCATGTTTCCTTTGCATGGGGCTTATCGTTCCCATTGCCTTTCTGCCCCTCCCTGTCTGTCTGGCAGGCTACCTGGACTGCAAGCAGAGATGGTATCGCACAAGAGACTGATAAGGGCAATGGGGATGTGGCAATCAATGGTCAGAACCTCCCCTTTAATTGGATCTGGTAGGACTGCCCATCGGTAAACAGATTGACGCGTTTCGCAGGCTTCCCCTGCACCCTGTCTGCATTGCTTTCTGTACTGAAATATGGTATTTGAACCATGCATTTCCTTTGGAAAGCTCCAAGCAGGTGACTCATGCCATGTACCTTGACTTCTCTTTTGCACTGCCAACACCGATGCTCGCTTTTTTTTTTTTTTTATGGCTGGAATTTGTCCCCTTCGCTTTGACCCTGACACAGACAAACACCACCCCCATGACACTGGCTTGCCAGTGATTTTATGGGAGGTCAACTCTTTTCTGCATGCTTCGTACATGGCTAAGGGGCACGGTGGCAGGGGAGTCCACCCGTATGATTTCAAGAAGAAACTGGCTGTCTCCGAGGAGCAGTCATACAATAGAGCAGCTCACCCTGCTCTCACCCTCCTGGGCCAGAGCTTGAGGAGAGGCTCTTGCTGGCTGATGCCTGTTTGGTTGCAGGTAGGGAGTGGGCAGACAGCTGTGGTCCATTTCCCAGCGGACACGTGTCTTTCTGATGGAGAAGGATGATTTCAGGAGTTGCTAATGGGCTCCGTGATGGTCAGTCCCAACAGAGGAGCCAAAGGCAGAGAGGGACAGAGAGCCTGAGACCCCACTCTCATCCCTGGAGGTGGCCTCTTTCACAGCAGGGCTTCAGCTGGAAAAGCTTCTCCTCTGCCTTTGTTACTTGTTCTGCATACGAAGGAACAGCTTGGGTATGTAGTGCTGTCAACCCAACACATCTCCCCAGTCCTTAGACAACACTTTACACAGGTCTTTTTTCTTTTTCTTACAGTCTTTACAGTACTTTTGGAAATAAACACATATTCCTGCAGCCTGGCAAACAGTTGGTAGCCTGTAGAAAGCTCTGTTAATGCCACAGCTGTCAGGCTTGTTTCACTGTATTTAATGTGACTTAACCGAGGAGTACTAGAAGACAGAGGGGCAAAATGTGGCTGGGATGGGCAAATAACTATTTCTGAGGCATCTCACCTTCAGCAACAGCTTGGTGATGGCCATGGTTGTCATGGGGCACGTTTACGAACTCTGAGAAATCAGTTTGATATTAATTGAAAGAGCATATGCAGAACTAAAAACCACTCCAGTGGAAGTCTGTCTCAGATTTATGGTCCCTCTTACATTAGCTAGTTAAAAAAGTAGTACAAACATTTAAACACCAGTGGCAGTAAAGATAAAAATGTAAGCTTGATTAGATAAAGAATGAAGATACGTGTTTTATGTTTACACCTGGACCATAACCTTTGTTTGCTTCAAGTTAAGGCTACTCAGGTGCACAAGTATTAAGCAGCGATTTCCTGGAGGCCCAAACACCTCCTAGTGTAAATGAACTTTTGGGGTGTGGGTGCGCAATCACTTTGAAAACAACCTAAGCGCTTGTGACCTCCCTCCTGCAGCAGAAGAGGGGCAGAAAGGAGGATGTGAGCTCTCTTCGGGACAGGGGCGTTAGAGTAAGCCCCTCTCAGCGGGGAATTCAACCAAGCTGTGGGGATAGTGTCCTTCAGCAGAGAGGCAGCTTGGGGACAGGGACACTTTTAGCAGGTGCAGCTAGCTCTGTCTACTGCAAAGCGATGGGGTCGTTAATGAAGGCTGTGGACTCTTTTGGCTGAGAATTGCTCAGGAAGAAGCAAGGCGCGGGTTGCTGTGCTGTTGGGTCTCTGCCCCTGGGTCTTTGCCCCTGGGATGGCAGTGATCTGGTGTCACCGCTCCCCACGGGCCCGGGAGGGTGATAAGACCCACAGGACCTCCCAGGGAGAAGGCATGGGTTATCACGTGCCTGGAGCCGTGGCAAGGTGGGTGCAAAGAGCACTTCCCCTCGGATCCACATCACAGCCTGCCGGGTGCGAAGCTGAGGTCGTATCAGACTCCTCACCCACGTAGCAATCTGCGTGCGCTGATGTGCAATTAGCGGTGTCCTCCTCACTGTCATCACCGCAGCTACTGGAACAACCAGCCAAGCCCAGCTTAGACCCACGGTCTGACAGGTCTGGTGTCCCTCCTATCTGCCAGGACCAGGTGTTGTAGGAGGGACAGACCCTTGTATCCGCTTTCACAATGGATGCGATTGCCACTTCCACTGCAGAAGTCCTGATTTTTTTGGCTGTGTCCTCTGTTGACATCGAGGTTAAATTAGTGCAGCTCCGTGGACTTGGTGGCACTGCCCGCCTCTAAGACACGTGTCAAGGGCACAGAGAAGCAGGCCTTGGGGACACGGTGGCACATGCCTCTCTTTTTTTTGCACACGTCAACCGAGCAGATTCCATTTTAATGTCACGCCTGTGCGGTGGTGGTGCATTCCTTTGAGCGTTGCCATGTGAGGCCAGGATGGTGTTTGGCTGCGGTTAAAGTGCTTTATCAGTTTCTGAAGTCACTTTGTAAATAGCGGCAGCCAAGAAGCCGGAGGGGGGGGAAGAAGGGAGAAAAATAAAAGCAGGAAGAAAAAGGGCTTTGTTAATTTTAATAGGGTGTGTTATGTTCCTCCTTCATCTCCCAGATATGCCACACTTGGCGATGACAACCCTGCTTTATGGAGACCTCGGTCTCCCCTAGCCCCCCCCTTGCCCCAGCCTAGTTAAAAATCCCACACCGCATAGCAGAGAAGAACTTGCATTGCGCTTCTGGCAGGCGAGGGTAAAACGCGGCTCTGTTTTCATCACGGAAAAGCCTCCGGGCGCATATTTTTGTAATTAGGCTTTTCTGCTCAGCAGTTTTTGCAGCTGTGATGACACTTGGGTGTCGCCCCCTGGTTTCTCACGCTCTCCCTGCCAAGGCGCGGAGCGGCTGGGTCGCAGC
>NW_009232093.1:0-11735 GCF_000690835.1 Fulmarus glacialis
TTTTGTCGTGGTTTTCATTGCAAAAGCACAATCTGTTCTCAAGAAACCGCATTAAAGTGTCTAACTGCTCTCCTTAAAACATGAAGAAACTTCCCAAAGTAGGTTTTTATTAGCTCACCACCATCTTTCCCCCCTCTCCTGCCCCTTCCAGTCTCAGTTTCCTGGCCCTGAATGAGTTGTGCCTCCAAGTATTGAAGAGAGTGGCTCCCTCTTTTTTTTTTTCGATTCAGGAAAAAAAATCCATTTTAATGAAGAAAAATCTTCTCAACTTAAGACACAATGTAATCACTCGTATAGCTCAAAGTTCCCTTAAAAGCATACGTTTCTATCTTAATATCTTAAAATGTGCTTTTTGTTTACTGGGTCTAGGTTTTAGTAAAAAACCTGTCCCTTGAAGATGGTTACAAGGGCTTTCACGCACGGAACGCATACATGACAGCTTCTACACTTACCCCTAGGGAAATACATTCGTCACTGGGGGAAGTTTCTGTTAACATTCTCTGGCATTTCCCAGGCAGTCACGGAATAACTTGTTTGCAGAAAGGGGAACACTGAAGGAATGCTAGTGCTAGACTGATGTTAATTTTTTTTTTTTCCTCTGTTGCCTGTTTTTGCTTGTATTTGCTCTTCTAGCTGCAAAGTGGGTGATTTCTAGCTTTGGTAAAAACAATTGGGATCCTAGTCTTCTCTTTCTGTCCTCTGCCATCAATGTTAGTCTGAGCTGAGAGTATCTCCAGACCTGACAGAGTTTGTGTAAGCCATAAATTGCAGGCCAGTTACCAAGATGAGTTGCAAACAGAAAGCAGTTCAGCTAGTTCCTGGTTTGTGCTGTAGAATGGTGTTAAGTAAAGAGGTATACCATTCTTCTGAATATGTGTAAGCCCATGAAAACTGAAAGCTGTTGCCCATTGGAGAATTGGCTTAGATGTGTTTTTTTTGCACCATATCATTGCTGGAAGTATATTCTTATGCTAAAAAGACAATTTTGTTGGCATGCAAACCATTAAGATTTAGACTTATGTACAGACTGATGTTTATTTCTGTTCTTCCAGATATTGGTCATATGATACTCTGTATTTTTGGCAATGAAGAAAGGCTCGGTAAGAAAAGCATTATGTAGAAAAACACAGATGTCAGCTTCTCGGACACCTAGTCCAATGTCTCCTGTCAGTTCAAGTACCAGATCGCCATCTCCTCTTAGCCAACAGACATCTCCATCCGCTTGTAAAAGCACGGGGCGGATGCACCGACAACTTGATATTGCAGCAGAAAATGTAGAAGCTGCTTTTGAGTGTAAGTTTCATAAAGGTATTGTATGAATAACTGCTGGTATAAAAGTACATACTAAAAGCATAAAAAGCCAATGTTCTGTGAATTGTATGATTAAAGATGTATCTGTAAAGATCTGTTGGAAACAACCCTGAAAAATTTGCTTTCATCTTTTGGTACTCAACTGTGGAAATGATAATAATGAAAGCTGCGTAGAATAATGAGACTTTTACTCCTTACATTCTGTGCCGGGGGGAAGACTGGCAAAGGGAGATGCATGCTGTGCCTTTTTCGAAAGGCTATACCCACTTACTCTAACATGTAATTTCCTGTAAATGCTTCTGGTGTGCTGTTTCTTCTCATCCCTTGTGGGGGGGGATAATTTTCAATGTTTTCCCAGTATTCAGTGTGAAGTAAAAGACTAATATAAAAATCACCAATTCTTTCACTATTGAAGGTAGTTTCTCTGCTTAATTTCAGGTGAAAATGGTGTTAATCCAGGAGTTAGGTACATTACTGAACCTGTTATAAAAGGTCTGTCAAAACAGGAAAATTTAGCATGTATAAGCTCACTGAATCTTTCTTCCCCAAAGGATGGGGACAAGAAATTTAAGGTAAGTTATTGAAAATAACTGCTAATAAAACAAAGTTAAAAATTCAATTTGATTTATTTTTTAGTAAAGGTCTAATTTTAAGTGGATGTAAACAGCAATATTCTAATTATGTTAACCTAGTTCTACAAGCAGCTTCTGAAGAAGAAGGAAAAAAAAAAAAGTCAGTGGAGACTTGTGCAAAAGAAAAAATTTTGGGTCAGTTAGAATGAAGTTTAGAGTGCCATCCATTTGTGTATTTTTTAGCTTTTGAATTGTGCTGGTTTTTGTTTGGGTTTTTTGTTTTTTTAATGGCAATTTCCCTTCTGTGTAGATGAGACTGGTCCACTGTAAATTTAAAATCTAGTTTTCCTCTTCCAATGTTACACAAGACTGTATCTAAAGCAGGGTTTTAGAATGCAACAGTGAAACTGTGATCAATAAAATGTTAGAATACTTTGTATTTTTTAATGAACAGGTGGTTGTTAAAAATAGAAATCTGCCTTTCTCTTTAAAAAAAAAAATAAAGCTGTAATGCTAATAGCTTAATTTTCTATTCTATAGTACATAGAAAACTTGGAAAAGTGCTCTAAACTAGAGACACTAAATCTTAGTAACAACCAAATAGAGAAGATTGAGAAGTTAGATAAACTGATGAAGTTGCGTGAACTCAATTTGTCTTACAACAAAATCAGGTAAGCAGAAACACTAATGGTTTTGGTAAGCCCAGATACAATAAAGCTGACATTCTCTTACTGTTTAAGTGAGTTCTCTTACAGGTGTGAATAGTTAAGGTAAATTTCCCATCAGTTGTATATCAAGACTAACAGGCTGTGGTGAGATCTTCTTAAAAAGTACAAGCTCTTAGGTATTAGAAGGATAAATAGTTCTGGGAGGTGCTGTTAGTGTACCATGGCTGCAGTTAAACTTATTTTCCTACGAAATCAAGCCAGAAATGCAAGTTTCCAGATTCTAGATAATGAAGAGTGTACAATAACCCAATTAAATGCATTAAAAATTTAATTAAACTTTTACTGCATATTATTACAGGTAAATACAAGGAGTTTTCTTTTAGGAGAGGAAGCTGAATGGGCTTGATCAGGCAGGCTGTAAACTCACTAAATTGCTTGAGAGTCTGGTATCTTTTCTGAGTGGTATAAAAATGTTGAAGGATAATGGTTTAGGAAATAGCAAAATTCTTTGTTTCTTTAATTTTTCTGTTAGTGAATTATGGTCTTTAAATGAGGCTGACTTTGCAGTAGAGAAGCTGCAATTTCAGAATAGAAGTTAATAGGAAGTAAGCAAGACAGTAGCATTTCTATATATTGCATTCACACAACTTCCTCTCTCAACAGGAATTGAAAAGGTCAGAGTAGCTTTTAGCTACTGTTATATATTTTCAGACTTTAGTTATATACTGTTGGTTCCTACTAAAAAAATAGCATGGTCACAAGACCACGTTCTACTGTACTTTGTTATAATACTTATATCTTTAGATAAATGTCCACTAAAATGTAAACTAAAACATAGCCTGTTTTCCTCATTAGCTATATAGGGGTTTAATGAAAGCACTAAAAAATGCAGTTCTGCACACTGTCACTTTACAGTTGATCCTTCCTTTGTATGGAAACGTGTGTAGACGTGGCACTTAGAGACATGGTTTAGTGGTGGACTTAGTTGTGTTTGGTTAACAGTTGGACTCGATGATCTTAAGAGTCTTTTCCAATCTAAATGATTCTATGATTCTATTCTATGCTTCTATGAAAAAAATAAACCTTTATTTTGGTTCATGTGTGTCCCATAACATTCCCAGGAGAAAAACAACAAAATTTCCATATTAAAATGGAATTACCATACATAAAAGAATTTTAATATTAAAATTAAGAGATGCAAAAGTAAAGGTTTTGCTACAGTGAGCAACAAAGTCTTTCTGTGAAATTTTTTTTTTTGTCTTCATGTAGTACTTGGAAGTAAGCTGATGTATTTTAATTTGAATTGTGAGTCCATGGCAGTAAACAACTGTTTTTGCTAATTTCTTGGATGATAATTATTTGAGGCAGATTTTGCTGTAGTTTATCCATAATGCCTCAGTTACACTGTAAATTCGCTATTCTTCATGGTAAGTTACGTTTTTCTTCTTATTTTCAGTAAAATTGAAGGTATAGAACATATGCAGAATCTGCAAAAGCTGAACCTTGCAGGGAATGAGATTGAGCATATTCCTGTGTGGGCAGGGAAGAAACTGAGATCCCTGCGCATCCTTAATTTGAAACAGAACAAAGTATCATCAGTAAGTGATTATAGTTAGGAACAATAATTGTTCAGAATGTTTTCATGAAGTGAACTGGTACATTTACATTGATTGACTTACCCTGAATAATTGCTGAGTGTCTTTCCACAAAGTCTGTTGTAAAATACAGCTGTTGTAAGCCTAATAAAGTTGTTTATCAGAAAAACTCTCCTTCTGTGCCCGGTACTCAAAGCATAAACCTATTTTATGTTGTTCAGGAAATCATACGTTTTTGGAAACTTAGGAAAAACTTGGTGAAAATGTGAAGACTTTTGCATGTATGATAAGTTAATTATATGGTTTTGGAGACCTGTAAATAATCTATTTGCTTATATTTTGTATTTAGGACATGATTAGATTTACTTCTGTGGTCCAGGTTAATTTCCATGTTTTGCAGCTACGAAAGGGTGTCTATGAAATGAAGTCACTTAATACAGTTCCTGAAGGAGTCATGCTACTTAGGAGGAGAGATGAACCAGCTTTGTTTGAGTACTCCTCATGATAAAAGCTCCCTTTTCTTCTGAATAAGTCTGGGGGAATGGAAGGTTATATATATCCACAGGCCTTCTTATTCTGAAATTTCCAAGGTCAAGCTTGATGAAATTTGCCCTCTTTTTGCAGTGGTATTTTTTCATAGAAGAAACAATTTGATTTTAGGACGTTACTTTAGTCATAGTACTGTGTATTTTGGTAGGTTTTTAGAGATTCCACTTTAGCATAAACATTAAAAGAGATCCTTTGAGGGGGACCTAACATAAAACATTCTATACAATCAGAAATTCAGGAATGGAGGTTTAATTATTCTTGGAAGGATGTCTAATCATTGTTCCATTTGTCTTTTGATTTAGCTCCATGATATAGCTAAACTAAAGCCTCTACAAGATCTGACTTCTCTATTCCTTGCTGATAATCCAGTTGTAAGTCTGTCTCACTACCGCTTGTACACCATATTCCACTTGCGAGCACTGGAAAACTTGGATGGACAGCCAGTGACAAATCATGACAGGCAGGAAGCCCTAGAGAGGTTTAATTTAGGTAACAGTAATATGTTAGAACTAAAGTGAATGACACAAAATTTAAGTTTAGAAGGAAAGGATTTTCTATTTAATTTTTTTTTTTGTTTTCAGAAGAGATAGAAAAATTAGAGAGAGAGTTGGAAAACACAGTAAAGGAGATGGAGAACCTTAAACTTAACCAGTCAAAAGTGCTAGAGCAACTTCACCATCAAGATGAGGTCAACAGATCATTAAAAGAAAAGACTTTGCAACAGAAACAAAGCTATGAAGACCTACAAAGGGATCTGGACACCAAAAATGAACTGGTAAGATAATCACTTGCACTAAGTAAATATTTGGAATAGTTTTGTTGTCAGAAACAGAATTGTCAATGTGAGAGTTCAAATGGCTGGAGATTTATGTTTAAAATAGAGAGAGACAAAACTTAGGCACTGCAACTTTTTAGAGAGTGATTATTCCTTGAGCAGTAGTTCTTCAATATTCTTTTTGTGGAAAAAAAGTAAGTATATTAAACCGGCAATCAGCATCACTCTCGTAATTTATGGTTTATAGTAACTTATATGTTTGTTCTCTAGTAATTTTTTTTGTTTGTTTAAAATTTTGTCAGTTCATGAAAGATTAAGTATCCCCTAGCTGCTAAATTGCCCATGTACTGAATCTCCTGCGTTGTCTGGACTTTAAAGTGCTGCTGCAGTAAGGGAAAAGATTAAATGCTTTTACAAAAACAAGGTGTGCATACAAGTTGTATGTCAGTAATACCCCTTGATTATTATTTTGGGTAATGTCCATTAGTTTACTTGTAATTTATTCACATCATCCTAAAATCTTAATGTTTGACAAGTATCTTTCATTGGTAGCTATAAAATGCAAGATTTGTACAGTGGTCCTGGAAAAAGTCCTATTGACTTGAGAGTGCTCAGTTGTGAATGACCTGATGGGAACTTAATGTATGGGTTTTATCTTACTTGTTAAACTTGTCCTTTAAAATTTCATCCTTTAGAATCTCTATAGCTAATATTTCTATAGCTGTTTCTTCTGTGAACATACACACTAACCAGCAGCCTATTTCTAAAATGTAGTTTTCAGTATAGTGAGATTTAGCAGCATATATTTTGCAACTTAACCCACTCTTATCCTTTGGATGACAAACTTTGCTTGCTTCTTTCTTCTTTAGCTGGTGTATTGGTTTGTCACAGTTCCCTTTCCGCAGAGCCTTTATTCCTCACTAAAGGTAGCCCCACTGTGCTCCTGGGTTGCATGGTTATTTTTATTTCTAGGAGTTATTTGCATGTGTACTAAAGTAGGAACATGTGTATAAAGTGTTCCAGTGAAATTTGATACTCTCTGTGGTTTTTGGATACAATTTTCTTGAGTTTTCTTTTCTTTTTTTTTTCCTTTTCCTTTTCTCTGAAAAACAGTTAATTTTTGCATGACATGTATCAGTTTTTAAAATCTTTCTTTAAGCCTTTCCTTTATTCCAATCTGTTCTATTTCTTTTCCTCCATCAGTCCTACTTTCCACTGTCTATTGGAGTTTTGCTGCATGTTCTCCCCCAGGTATTATGCGTGAAAAGTTGATTTAAAAATAAATCACATGATGGACCGTTATTGGGGAAAAAAAAAAACCAAAACAAGCTCAAAACCTAACTAGCACAAGGTTAAGCTAAAATGAAATGCATAGGCTCTATACGCTTGACAATTGAGATATTTTGTTTCTTTTACAGACAATGAGTCTTAATAGTTGTCACTGCTCATTAGTAGCAGTAAATACATTCATTATTTGGCGTACATTTTGCTAAAGGATTGTACCCAAATTATTTTTTATCCTAAGTTAGTGACAAATTTATTTTCAAACCTTTGATACATATAAACGTAAAAGGCCTTTCATGTGATCATTTGTGTTATATTAATTGTGGGGTTCTTGTCTACTCTTAGTCATCATATTGTGTCTTGTAAATAAACTTGCACTTTGTGATATTCTTGATCCAAAATACACCATCTTAACTTTTTCTGATATGAGCTTTGGTTCAAAGTTAATGTCTTTGCCCTGCTCTCTACTGAATTGAAGTGTATGTGATGACACTTGAATGAATGCACCTTACTTTGTTTACTGGTTTATTAGTTAAAGCAGAAGACAATGGAGCTAACCCGAGCTTGCCAGAAGCAGTATGAATTGGAGCAGGAACTGGCATTTTATAAGATTGATGCAAAATTTGAGCCATTAAATTATTTTCCATCAGAGGTAATAATTCTAAAATAATGGATTTTTTCATTGCTGTTTTTCTTGCTTTTCAGCTTGGAAAATAGAAAACTTAATAGTTTTTCTATAATTCTTATAGATACTGCTTTATTAAGAGTTATTAGTTACGAACTGTAAAAATTTCATTTTAAAATCATGACAAGATTCAAACTAAACAATCTGAGTGACATTTAATGTGTTAAATATTAGTATACATACCTATATGCATATGTTCTAGCTAAGTAGAGTCAGTGAACAAACATTTCATTCTTATTATTAACTAAACAAATTATAGTCCTTTCTTTGGCTTAATTTTGGAGGCCCTTTCACTTGGAAAAATTCCATAAGCCAGCATGTTCTTGAGTTAGACGGTATTAGAATTTCTGTCCTTTTTCTGTTGTTTTTTTTTCTCCTAGTAGAGCTAACCTCTGTTGTACTTGCAAAAAAAAATGTAGAGATGCCTGAATGAAAAGAGTCTGGCTGCACAAGAAATGTAAAGATCAGTAATCATTAACTACGAATGATTTTTTTTAAGTTATGTTTGAGTAAAGTTTAAGTGCAACAATGTAATGGACTAAGTATAATCTGTATTACTATTAAGTCTAAAATATTGAGAAAAATTCCTCCAGTTGAGTGTCCACTTGCATTTCCCATTTGCAACAAACTGATCATACCCCAATTGGATTTGTTTGTTTTTAATTCCATTATAAAATAACAAGACTGTTGAAGGCCAAACAAGTCAAGTATGGTCTGTTTTCTTCTAATTATTCTAATTTCAAATTGGTTTTCCTTTATATGCTTGTTAAGAGAGATAAACATGTTATGAGTTGACTGCAATCATACTTCTGAGATAGATATAAAGACACATTACTTCATACATTTCAGGATGTTGAACTTGATAATGTACCTGGTGAAAGCCCATACATTGGTAAGGCCAGGTATAAAAGAAATATGTTTGTAAGAGAAGGCTACATTGCTAACAAAGCTCAGCAGATGGAGATTGGAAAAATGCAACTAGATGAAGATGACTTCTGTAGGAAACCCCAGCTGAAATTGCAGCTCCAAACTCTAGATGAACTACTAGAGGGTAAAGAAAAAGAGATTCATTCAGGTAAATTCTTATTTTTTATAAAATAAAAATTAAAATATGTACATCAATGTAGTTTATTTACCTGATTAAATGCTCGACACATTTGACAGAAGAATAGCAATAGTGTGCCAAAGGCTGTAACTGCTGTAATTTCTAAACATTGTACTCGATGCATTTTGGGTTAAAACTGTTATAATTTTTTTTTGCTATTATTTTAGGAGAACTCAGGATGAAACGGTTAAATATTATTGAAAAGAGAATGCTCGGGAGTTTTCATATTTGATGCATTAATTTAATTGTATAAAGCTCATTAAAAAAACTTTAGACATAATTTTTGAGAAACCAGAATGTATTAGGTTTGATTATTACTATTTTAAGAAAATGCATTCTGATTAACGTGTTAACAGAAAACATATGTATCAATGTTATACAGTATATTATAATGTATTTTGTGGGGTTGTGGGTTTTGTGGTTTTTTGTTTTGTTTTGTTTGCAGCACAAAGAAGATTGGAAGAACTGCAAAGTGCAATAGGAAATGCAGAGCAACAAGTTTTGAAAGTAACAGGGGAACTGCAACAACTGGAGGATGCTCTGGCTCAGAAAAAAGTATGCAAAGAAGTTGCTACGTGAATAGGAAGGGAAAGCATTCAAAGCAGTGTTGATGTAGAAAATATAACTTTTTCTCCCCATTCTTTTTTTAAAGGGGCCATTGTACATATGTAAATCCATTTGTCATGCATCAGAAAAACTTACAGGTTTTAGCTTGTTTATAAATAAGCTGTCAGAGTTGTAGTGCAATTAATTGCATCGAAACATGTTCCATGTGATGATGATGATGGTCGTTAACTTTCCCCAGAATGCTTTGGAAGAACATAAATGTAGACTTGAGTACTGCAGTAAGTGGACAGTTAGGGGTCTCCGCATTATGCAGCAGGAGACTTGGATTTGAATTTGAACATACCTTCTCAGTTCCAATAACCATAAGCTTATAAGCTTATAGCTCCTTAAAGGCTTAGTAGACAGAGCAGGAAGTAACAGAGCAATGTCACAACATCATAAGCAGTGCTGATGACATGACATAAACGTTCATGAGAGAGGAAGTTGTACCTGAACCTCTCAGTGTAATTGTGTGGATTGAATATATCCTGATTTATCAGAAAAGGCCTTTCAGTAAGGACTGTAACCGTGTAGGTTTAGTTGTGCAGCTAATAATAAGCAGTGTAACTACAAAATTGACAGCAAGAATTAATTTAAACATATTTATCAGTGTTAAACTAAAATTGTATCTTCCATTTATTCAACAACTGTCATAACTTATTGCTCTTTTTAGTCTTTAAACTTGCCTTAAAATCAATGACCAGGATCTGCCATGTTTTAACTTAAGAAATCATAGCTGTGGGAGGGGGCAAAAAGACATTCCAGGTAGTCTTCTTAAGACTGCAAGAAGGAATTATACAAGAGACTTTTGAAGTCTTCTTTGAAAATAAAACACTTCAGGATGATAGTCAAAATGAGGGTTCTGGTGTTTCCTGGTATGGTAGACTAATGTTATGAAATTTCTAGTTACCATAAGCAAACTGTCTTTCTATTTTCTAACTCTTTTTGAGAAAATCCTATGAGTTTTTGTTAGCTTAAGAAAATAAAGAAGATTGAAAACAATGAATAGATCGTTTTTAGGCAACCTGTTAGGCTAAACTAGCATTCTGATTTAAATTTTAAAAATGTTCTTGATCAGCTATGTATTTCCAATTAAACTATTTTACCCAACCTCCTAATGCTATCTCCAGATATCACAGGCCAACAAGGAAGGTCTTGAACAGCAATTGAGTGAAAAGATACAAATCCTGCGTCAGCTACACAAGGAAGCTTTAGAACTGGAAAAACAAATGGAGAAACAGGAAAGAGAAATAGGGAAAAAGCAGAAAGAGCTTGAGGACTTGCAGAGTTCTCTTGCTTGTGTAAATCCTGAAGATCCAAGACATGTAAGTAAAACTGAAATCTTCAGCTGTTATGTACTGTGCATATATTCATGTACTAAGAAATGTAGTAAAGGCTATTTTAACTGATTACCATTCAGTTGCGCCTATTTCGTGTATTATATATTCTTTTGCTATTCTTATCTGTTATCATTTGAAAAACATAGAACTCCTCACGGTTTAAAAAAACAATCAAACAAAAACCTGAGCCAAACAAAAACGAAACAACTTTGGTAAAATGCTTGGGCAACTAATTTTCAATGCGGTTGCTGTACAGCACGTTAAGAACTAGATCTTTATGCTTTGCAAAAACATGCTGTACAGATCCTTGGAGAGAATTTCTGTGTAAGAAATCCTTAAAGCATCTTTTTGTAGAATCTGGCCTTAAAAGATGTATAAAGATCTGTGTAACTGCTACAAACCTATAGCTGAAGTCCTGCTTTGTCAGAGAGCTCTTGCATTGGCACAAAAGTCTGTTTGCAAGAGGTCAGCTTAGAAAAACTGTCTGGAGTGGCAGATGCAGCTGACCTGGCCGAAGTGGTGACAGCTTATATTAATATTCCAGCCGTGACCTGCAGACAACTGAAGGCAGCAGCAGCTTTGGCTTTACACTGTAGAGCAGCATCCTAAAACTAGAATCAATTTTCAATAAATAGTTCTAATTCTGAAAAGATTTATACTGCCTTTTTGGTGGGGACTAATGCCCTTTCTCTGCTGTCACATACAGTCCTGTCATTACTGGTAGATTCGACAAGGTCTCAGAGGTATATATGTTCAGGGTTGGGGCAAAGCTGCATGCACCAAGAAGAGCTCTAGCTTGATAATCTCCGTTTTTTGATCTCCAGGGAAGCAAGACTTTTGATTTCTGAGTTACTAACTGTGTTCAGGTACAGCAACTGTTTATAGAAATTTTAAATTAAAATGGAATTACTTTTTTAATAGTGTTTTTAAAAAGCTTATGTCTTTTTAAATGAGAGCTTTTCAGGCCAGCTTGATGCTTTTAAGTATGCAAAGAAAGACTATTTATGCTGGGCTCCTGTTTTCAGCTGAGGCCTGCAAGCGGTTTTGAAAAATGCATTTTATTAATTTTTTTTTTCCCCATCAGTTAAGTAGAAGGAAGGTTTCAGGCAGGATCCCTGCGCTAACGGCCAGGCCCCGTGCAGGGAGCCAGCCCGGCCCTTCCCGCAGCCGCCCCGCGCTTCAAATCACAACACAGGAAGCGCCGGCCGGGGCCAACCGCCCGCGGAGCGGGGAACGGGTCGGGCC
>NW_009232094.1:0-938 GCF_000690835.1 Fulmarus glacialis
AAATCCCAGGCGCCTGGGTCCCCCCATGTCCCCTCCCCCCCGGACCCCTGGGTCCCCCCGGTGGGGGGGAGGGGCACCCACCGCTGATGGGGGTCCCCGGCCCCCCCAGCGCCTCCCGGATGTCCTCGAAGCTGCGCCAGGAGCCACCGCAGCGAAGTCCCCGGAGCCGCACCCGGACCTGGCTGGGGACAGGGGACAGGGGACATGGGGACATCATGGGGACACCAGGGGGACATCATGGGGACATGGGAGATGGGCATGGGGACACCATGGGGATATGGGGACATAATGGGGCCATGGGGATACCATGGGGACACCATGGGGACATGGGACATGGGCATGGGGACACCATGAGGGCATGGGGACACCATGGGGATACCATGGGGACACCATGGGGACATGGGACATGGGCATGGGGACACCATGAGGGCATGGGGACACCATGGGGATACCATGGGGACACCATGGGGACATGGGACATGGGCATGGGGACACCATGAGGGCATGGGGACACCATGGGGATACCATGGGGACACCATGGGGACATGGGACATGGGCATGGGGACACCATGAGGGCATGGGGACACCATGGGGATACCATGGGGACACCATGGGGACATGGGACATGGGCATGGGGACACCATGAGGGCATGGGGACACCATGGGGATACCATGGGGACACCATGGGGACATGGGACATGGGCATGGGGACACCATGAGGGCATGGGGACACCATGGGGATACCATGGGGACACCATGGGGACATGGGACATGGGCATGGGGACACCATGAGGGCGTGGGGACACCATGGGGACATGGGACATGGGCATGGGGACACTATGGGGATATGGGGACACCATGGGGACACCATGGGGACATGGGAGATGGGCATGGGGACACCATGGGAATATGGGGACATCATGGGGACATGGGACATG
>NW_009232095.1:0-11348 GCF_000690835.1 Fulmarus glacialis
GATTCTATGATTCTATGATTCTAACTGTTTGAAAACAGAAAAATCCTCATCCAACCTCCAATTTAGGAAATAGGAAGTACTGCATAAAGAACTGGATCAAGCAGAAAAGCCTCCTTGGACAACAAATTATTGCTAATTGCAAGAGTCTTAGAAAAAGATTTTCCACACTGCAAAATATATTGGCAATTAAGAATATTGTTGTTGGTCGAAATCAAACAACAAAGTAACCTTTATAGTTCAGGAAGTAAAATTATAGACAGTATATTTAAACACAAAATAATCTGCTTTTTAAGGGGAGTAGACGGTAAATGTTTATATAGTCCCCCAGAAAAGAAAAAAAATATGGTTACAGAGCTTTATTTTGCAGCATTTATTTAAACTTCATTCAGTTGCTTAAAGGTAGCTATTTAATGCTGTGTAAGATGCCTTAATGAGGCCGAGAGATCTGCACAGGGTTGACAGACGTGACACAAGACCTGTGGGAGGCCTGAGACTGTCTGGATTAACAGCTGGACAGCAGGCAAGGTACCCCCGAGTCTCTGGTACAGCACAGGACACCTGCGTTTCAGCATGGGACACCTATGTTTGGGCAACAGAGCCACTCCCAGAATAACTCAACAACTGTGTCCTGGCTCCCTTTTTTCATGATGATGATTGTTATTATTCATTATTATTATTATTTTCATTATAAACTTTTTAAAGTTGTAAGTCATCGAATGAGGAGAGAGCCTTTATTGAATTCCCTCAAATTTAATTCCCAGAATATTAAATAATGTTTTGTGTGTTTTTCGTGAGTACTGATTTTAACGTGTCATTCTAACATTCACTTCTATGTAGTCCCAGAGTTAATTTTAAAAAAGGTTTTGATGTCTTTGCGTTTCTCAGAAAACAGGGCTATAGACTGAGCTATTTTGATAAAGGAAAACACACAATGGAAATCAGTACAGAAAGGCAAACCAAACAGTATCCCAAAATTGAATGAGCAGATAATATTGCTCCCCACAGGGAGCAATATTCTTTCGCAAAAGTGGGATCAGTCCGAAGATGTGCTCTTTTACTATCAGACAGCGGTTCAAGAATATCTCTGTGAAGCTTTTCAAACAGTCATAATCCACTTTACAAATTTGAGTTTTGCAGGCAATTATTGCTTCATTCATCACGTCCAGTCAAATTTTCTTGTTGCCTAAATGACGTTGTTCATTCGTTAATTGATAATGTGACTATTGTCTTTGACTGGTTGGGTTTTTTCAAACTATTGAGTATTGGTTTTGCAAGTGAGAGATAGGCTGAATAATATTTTCATGTTACCTAATACTTTCCATGTCCTAGAAAGCATTATAAATGTACCTGGCAGTTAAGACATATGAAAAGTATATATTTACATGAGAAGTGACACGTCATCTGAATTAGCTGTAGTGGAGCAAGAGCAATAAACAAAAAGTATATAGCTGACTGTCAGAGCAATTTTTCAATACATGAAAATAGGGCTATTGCAAAGGGAGGTACATGAATTATAGTTGCTTGGTGACCTGTAATTGGGTTTGGACAAATATTTTGAAGGCAGTCATATTTTAAATATTGAGTATTATCTGCCTGCTATGGGAGAGGTTCTACTACAATCCAGCTATTCTTTTCTCAAAGCTTTGTAATGTGTTACCCCCCCCTTACAGGTAATATATTACTTACTACTCTAAATCTGTTTTTCAGTTCCACAAAGCATAATTCATATGAAAGTTTGGGCTTTTTTTCCCCTAAAACTTCTTCTGAGGCATTGTTCTCCTTCTTCTTACAACTGTCATTTGTTTCTCATGTAAAATTAAAATATTCTTCAACTTTTCCCTTTATATTATGTTAAAATATTGATGAAATAACATTCACTGGAAGGTTGATATTTCTTCTTGTAATAATTTGAAGTTTTCATGTTAAATAAGATCTTACTGTGTCCTTCCCTAGTATTTTATTTTTTTCAGAAGAGAGAAATAAGGCTTGAGTCTGGTTTGAAGCAACACTACTCAGTACATGCATTATGAATTTTCTAATTTGTTTAAAAATAAGCCAAGTAATACTAAATGATTCCTTCTGCTTCCTTGGGTGTAAAAGAATGTATGTATTTGGGTGTCTAGGTGCAAATGTATGTCTCCATGTGAGAGACAGCGTGTATGTACATCATTTTGGGTACTATCTTTGTCCTGATATCCTCTGGCAGTTTTTTTGATTCTTCATTCATCATGTCCAGTCAAATAACAAGGGAAATTAATTAGCTAGCTAACTATAGAGAGTAATTATAACAGTGAACAGAAAAAAAAAAAAAAGCTATATTTTTTATTTTTTAATTACTGCTTTGCACCATTTACCATTCATCTAATAAGCATTTTTATTTTCTATTTTAAGTTCAAATGTAATGTTTCTACAGAAAGTGTTTTCAGATTGCCTTATGTGTAGCCATTAATGTCCCCCTGTATTTCTCTCCTTCCTGTCCGAGCAGGGAGATTCCAGGAAAATGTTTCACTCTTAAGGTATTCCTACAAAAGCTTTCACTCTGCTTAGTAACCAGTTGCAGGAGCTTCAATTTTCAAGTGTCTCTTGCAGGTATTTTATTTTACTTGGTTTGGTCTGGTTTTATTTTATTTTATTTTAGATACTGGAATGTTTTCCAGATTACTTTAGAATAAATTCTCTGATAAATGTTCAATTCTGCTTACTGAAACAGAAAACATTTGAGTAGAAAACATAACATATTCCTCATGCAGAATGGAAAAATAGAGAGAATAAATTATTGTCTCTGACACCTTAAAAAATGCTTTTATAGAAAGATCATATGCAAGTCTGGAGAAGTATAGAAGAGCGGTGTCTTGTGTGAGCAACAACCCCAGGAAGCCACTGAGACAGTGACAACCAACAAAGAATACAAACCCAAGGGAATGCCAGAGACTATCCATCCCTTGATGATTTATATTTCAAAAATGAATATTCTATCCCTGCTTGGCATCTTTAGTCAACTTGGTCCGAATAGCCCATGAGCAAGAGTATGCAAGACTGTGTAAAGGCTTAGGAAAGTATGCCACCCTCCTTTTTTTTTTTTTTTTTTAATTATATAGATTATGCATTTTACAGAGTAGAGAAAAAGCTTCTTCATATTTCTTTAAAATGCCTTCTGTTTTAATGTTGTAGCACTAACAAAAACTAGTTGTGCTTCTTTCTAGAGAAATAATAAACTTATGCAAACCTTTCTGCCTGATGGCTCTCTTCTGATCTTACTAGTTTTCAGATTGATGAACAGGGCCATTTCTTAGCCTTGTATCTTATTTTCATAAACTGTTACTTTACTCCTGAGTCTTACGTTATTTTAAAAGAATATATCCTTATCATCATTAACATACATATCGATACTCCCTCTGTTGCTTTGGCCTTAGAAGCACCAATGCCAAGGATGTGTAGTCCCAAACTGAACAAATTTCTTCTGGCTTCAGTTTGCATCAGCACGTCAGATCTCCATAGTATGCAGTTACAACTGTGGTCTGAAAAAATTATTATTTTTATAGAGATGATTTCATAGGATTTGTGCTCATAGTAGGTCTTCCCAAGCTTTACTGTTGTTTACAAAGTAGATTGTGGTTGTAGCTGAGGGAATCATCACAAGCAGAAATGTTATTTGGGCATGAGGGGCAGAGGCTTCTCTCCCATCTATTCCGCCTGTCTAGTGAAGGGTGGAAAGATGTGTCTCATAAAGCCCCTGTTGATTACAATTTTTTTTCCTCTGGACCAAGACGGTTGTTAGCCTGATAATAGTTCTATGGTCTGACTTTTAGAGTTGATGTCTCTCCTTCACATCACCAACCTTTCTGTCTTTACCTTCACACACATGCACACCCTCCAGCCCCTGGGGCTCACACAAGAAAATTCTCTTGTCGCTGAAGAAATTCAGTTTTCAAAAAAAGACCATCTCAGACTGTGAGGCCAGCAAAGTCCGTCTCCTTCCTCAGCCTGCAGAAAGGCTGTGGCAATGACAGGAAGGAAACCTTGTTCCACGGCTCTGTCAGCTGTGACAAAGGAGGGCTCGTTGATGGTTTGACAGATCTTGGAGTAGCTGATACATTTGATGCAGGTCAGCTCCCACATCAGGCTCTGGAGTTCTCCAGAAACAGCCACCGCTTGATGGAGGAGCCTGGAAGAATTCAGCTCAAGAAGAGATCAACCCGAACGACTTTTCAACCGAAGGGGAAAAAAAAAAGATAAATACTATTGACAGCACTCCCAGGAGTGCTCTCGATTATTTCAGAAATACCAAGGAATGATAACGTTAAGTGAGCTTCCGCTTTTTGAAGGCAATTCAGAATTATGATGCTACTTAAGGAATTTGGAGAATGGTTTTGTTAGGTAAATTGAAAAGTAAACACAATGCTATGTGTTAAACAGGAGGAGGGCTTTATCAGCTCCTTCCAGACTGAGGCAACATGTATAATAAGTTTTACCTGGGTAATTAATACACATAATTTTTAACCATTATGGAAAAGTGAATTTAAGTGAGTGAATAAAGTGAATTTAAAATTATGTCTCCGACAAAGTAAGTGAATCAGTCTATGTAGCCTAACCCTAGGCTTCAGATTGTTACAATGCTAAACAGAGATTCTAGCTGTGGGAAGCTTTCAGTGAATACATTTTCTTTAAATTGTGATCCTATATGAGCTCCCTGTAAATTTTAATGAGAGTAGATTCAATTATCAATTATTTGGACAAAATTATGACCTTTATCGGTTGTCTGCATAGCATTTTTCTGTTAAAGTGAGCAGACCTCCTCTCAAGTGAGAAGGAAACGGGGTAATTTTGATGCCAACATTCCAGTAGTGCTGCAGCCTGTCTTGCTGTGCGTAGTAGTGAGCTGAAGAGGTTAACATGAAAAACAAATTACTGTGCTTTTCTGTAGTCTTCATTAATGATGTACTTCACCAGAAAAAGACAACAAATGGGAATGGAACCAGCTTTGCAGGCTGAATTGGTATTCTGCTGTGCACAGTGTGTTTTCCTCACTGGCAGCAAGATGACTTGTTTTTTCCAATTTTTGATGGTGAAGGGTCAGGAAACAGTATTAACTAAGGCAAGCGATTAAAAAGAATTAAATTGAAAACTTTTCTCTGCCCAGCAGAAGTCAGCTTTGAAACTAACTTATATTGCTTAAGAGTGATTTATCATTTCACTCTTAAGTGATTTCCTCCTCTCCCCCTCCCCCAATGATAAACCCCAAGGATATTATTTGATCCTTGAAGTTCTTGCTTTTTATTAAGGTAGGAAGGTATTTCTTAAAGCATGTGTGGGGATGTTTCAGATGTTTATTTCATATGTGCAATAAGCCTTGCTCCAGCCCTTGTAGTTTAGATGTGCAAGGAATGATGGAATGTGTTTTTTCAGAGCTCTACGTTATCCAACAACTCACTGCTCTGAAGAGTATTTTGGAAAGTCAATATTGGCAGTGGATACAGCAAAACAGAAACATTGGCATCCTCATTACTATACTGTTTCTTTTCTGTCCTCCGAAAATATACCTGACAGTACTTGATATCAGAGATTTCCAAGTTTCCAGTGTCCCGGATCCTCCTTAATGGTCATCTTTTTAGAAATACTCTAGGAAGTTTCATTGTTTAATTTTTCAGTAAATGCCATTTTTTTGTTTGTCTTTTTTTGGTGTAAAATCAAGTGATTTACACTAACATTTCCAAATTTTTCTGTTCTTGCATAGTGAACAGTAAGATTATTAAGAAGTCTTGAATTAATTTCAATGGGACCTTTTGAATTCTTTATATTAAAGGCTGCATTTCTGTGCTAATTTCACCTTTACAAATTACAATATTCTGATTTCTCTATTTTCTAGGAAGATATTATTATAGAAATTAGTTTTTCATTCATTTGCCATGTTTCCATTCTTTGGATCATGGAGGGAAGAAAAGTATTTTTTATCTCTTCCTTGTGTTAGGATTTAGTTTTAATATATTTCCATATCAACTCTTCTAAGTTTCAGTATTGAAACACCTAATTTTTTTAAAAAATTGAGTAGTTTCTGTACCTGTGTTAATGATTTTATTTACACAAACCCCCCTCATCTATACACATGTTGGAACAATAAAGCATAAAAGTAAGGCAAAAGGTCCAGAAAAAGTACATGTTTAAAGAGCAAATTCTATCAGCCTTACACTTTCAAGAACATAAAACTATAAAGAACCACTTGTGCTATCAAATATCTTCTTTTCTGTAACCATGGGAACTAGAAATGTACAGTATTCCCTTTCATGCATTTGAGGGGGTGTTCACTATGGGCAAAGAGTATACAATTAATAATGTATATTTGTTCTTAGGTTATTTTAGACTAAAACATATTGTTATTGTTTTGTTCAGAACAGTCCTCAAAACATCTGCTTATCCTAGTGACTTTGCAAATCAAAATTTCCATTTATGAGGCCTAAAATCAAATTTTTAAGCAGGATTTAAGGGAGGCATTTTCTTACCATGATTGAAAAACAGAATCAAGTTATCCATTCGTAGTTGCATACTTGTTTTGAAAAAATAGCCTGTCCGCTTACTGTGGATTATAAGGATACTTTCAATTTAGAAAGCATATTACTGTAAAAACATTTATGTACTTTCAAAACTTCCATCTATTAATTACTAAAGATACTTTTTCCTGATTAGTTTTCCTGTGTAATTGACCAGAACTTGAAATGAATAGATGATTTTGTCAAAATTTGGTCAAGGAAACCTTTTTACAGTCTGTGTGCTGTATATAACACTGTGTAAAATGATTTATGCATTCTTCAGAAAATAAGATATTAATTTGCCAGCTTCTCTTTTAGTGCTTTTTGGCACGGATTGGTCTTTAAAAAATGAGAAACAATGAACTGTTTTACTGGCTCGTCTATTTATCAATAAGTTGCTATTAAAAATTCAAACCAACTTGCAGTACACAGCACAATTCTGGATTGTAGTTATAATATGTAGGAAAATGACTAAAAATTTTGTCCTGTATTGATGTGGAAAAGGTTAATTCCCCCTTTCCTCCAGATTTATTTGGCTTTCCGTTCTGGACAACTAATATATACCACTCTACATCTATTTAACCTAAATATGTAACGATTGTCATATTAACCTTTCACTTCTTAAAGCCATTTATTTAGTATTTCCTGTTTTGATTATATTTTAATACATTGTAGTAACTGCAAATATTTAAATATCCTCTTGCTTTTTAATCTGATGGTTTAAAGTTAGACAAAGTTTTGAATTGAGGGAAATATAAAGTATTCCTCTCAATTAAGTGGTAGCAGTTTATTTGCCTTTAATTTGATACACTCTTGTGTGATTATAGAAACAAAGCGAATTTTCCTTCACATATCTTTTATAGTACAGGTATGCATCTGTCTGTGATATTGAACATATAATAAATCTCCATGTGATTTTTTTCTTAATTTTTTTTCTTTTCTGTTGTTTTGTCACATGATAACGTGACTTTGTTTCACTGTCTGCTCTCCCTACCTACTACTCTCCCTTCCTCAGTGATGCCATTTTATACTTCAAGAATATTGATAAATTAAAAGCAAAAGTACTCTAAATTAAAGCAAAAGTACTTGTTTATGTAAGTCATTACACAGAATTAGCTCACAGGATGGTTTTAGAGTCAATTCATTGTTTTTCATGAAATATTTTTTATTTGCTTAGATAGGAGGACTTGCAAAATTCAAAATCAATGGCTTAAGATATTTATTAATAGTTTCTTACTTTGCAATTTCTTTGTGGATTTTTCTAAAGATAACACCTCTTTAAATACTAAATTCTAACATACTTATCATGGTAGGACAAAAATCTTTTCAGATCTTCATCAGGCTTTGTATCTCTTTTATACTTTTTTTAAGAGATGTGGTTATTTATAGGACTATTTTGATATATTAGAATTGTACAATGAATTAATTTTAAAAGTCTTGGGAGGGAATGAAAGGACATTCAACTAAAAATGAGTCAATTTTTGTGGAAGGTAAGAGGAAATAGATTTTTGTTTTAAAGACAATAGATCTCTTTTGGGAAAAAGAAACCACTAGCTTCTACTGTAAGTCTGCACATTGTGTTTTCATTTATGTTTTTTTTTTCCTAGAATGTTGTTGAGGCAGAATTTTTTGGCTTTTGGGGGTTTTATTGTGGCTTTTTTTTTGTTTTTAACTGTATTATAGAATTCTAATTTTTTGGGTTGTTTGAGTGTCTTACACTGGTTAGTAGAGATGTATCTATGTCTTAATGTAGAAAAATTAATTCCTTCTCCCACCTGTCCCCTGACACAAACACAGACATTTGGCTGTTCTTTGAGAAATAGTCTCGAACTCGGAAACGACTAAGGAACTTCATCTTCTAACTTCTGTTTTATCACAAAATATAACCTATAATTGATTCCATATGAATACAGCATTGCAAGTAGCCCATGTCACCTTATGGGTAAGGTTCACTGCCCCACCTAATAGCAGACCTTATTGCTACCAATGGAAGTGTGACTTGCTTTATTTGATATTTATACTTTGTACTCACATTCAGTGTTACTTACTAAAGAGTTCCCAAGGACCTTACAGGCACAAATATATAAAGATAAACAGATAGAGGAATTATAATTAGTTAACACTAAATCCCATTTGAATGGTTTCCACCTGCTAAAATTAGAACCAAGTGGTAAAATAAATTCAGTAGATTATTACATCTTGCAATTAAACTATGAGATTTGTTATGACTTGCAAATGTTTTCTTTTAGTATCACATATTAAGGAGTTTCCTATTATATTGCATTTATTAATAAGCCATTTGACACATTTCTAATAAGAAGCTGCATCCTTTAGCTGGATGTTACCCTCACTGTGCATGCTTATACAAATTACCTCTAAAAAAGAAAAGCAATATAAGGTTCAAAAGAGAATGCTGGACTCAAATTTGCTAGATTTCCCTCTCTGTGTCTCGAGACCCTTAATGACTGTTCTCAGATGCTTAAGCCATTTTTCTTTTTCTGTGCTGCCCTATTTAAAAAAAAAATCGCCTTGCACAGTCTTTGCAGATTTAAACTTGGGATTATATTTTTCTTATCCAACGTTTTAGAATTTAATAGAATTATCTGCTGAGTGCTTTTCTGAGAAAATTAAATTCTGGGAAGGCTTCCAGTTTTCGTCACCTTTTACTTGTGGTGGCTACCACTATTGGGAAGAAGATAATATTACTAATTTTGTGCCAGTCTTGGCAAGCTTCCATTAGTTCTAACGTAGTCATGAGATTCTTGTGGATACACAAGCTATTTTCCACTTCTCTTTGTAGTCTTTTTCTCTCTTGATCTTTCTCTTTCTTTCTTTCCTTCTTCTTTCCTTTCTTTCCTGCTTTCTTTCTTCCTTTCCTTCTTTCTCCTCCTCTCCTTTCTTTCCTTCCTCTCTCTCTTTTTATCCCTCCCCTCCTCCCTCCCTCCTTCTCTTTCTCCCCTTCTCCTTCTCTCTCTTTCTCTTTCTCTCTTTCTCTTCTCTTTCTCTTTCTCTCTCTCATTTTCTTGTTCTCATTCTTTCTCTCTCGTTCTTTCCATCTTTCTATTTCTCTCTCATTCCCTCTGGTTGTGTTTTACACTAGGCTGGGTATTTATAATCTGCTGTGAATCTTAGCTTAAAGGATCACTCCATGGTGGGTTTGCATTGGCTGTGCAGTCCTTTGTGTGCTTGGGAGATATATAAACCTCTGGACCGCCAGGGAAATTCAGTAATGCTTGAAAGGCCACTTTGTGTTTTGCCTTTTGCAGTTGAGAACACAGAAAAAGTTGATCTCTTTCTATTTTAATTGTATTTATTTTAGTATGAGATTGAATTGAGGAAAAAGGTGGTAAATTTTGACTCTGTTTTTGTTACCTCTATTTTAGTGCACCTTTAACTAATACAAATGCAAATTATAGCTACTGTGATACTCAAGCTATGTTTTTCTGGTGATTATGTATATTAAACAGTTTCATTCAAAACTGCCACATAAAAATCCCCACACATTAAAATTTACCCAATTTCAACAAACACATTTCCCCATTATGGAAATAAATTAGTCCCTGATTACTTTATCTAAAGAAGTGAAGATACTAGAGATTTTACATGTTTTCTTTGGCAATCTAACTATATGATGCAAGTTTTCGTTCATGAAGCACAGAGGCAGAAAAAATTAGCAAAATTAAGTATTTTTTCAGCATATTGATATGTATTCACTACAAACAATATTTTCTTCTTGTGGTCAGGCATTCTTGTTTTCCAGAAATTTTAATACATGTGAGTTTAGTTTCATTCATACTGCCTGTATTCTCCACCAATATTTGTTATTAATAAAAAAAAGTTACAGTAATGCCTTTCTAATATGTACTGGTTTTGTCATCAAAATTGTGAATTGTATCAGACAGTGTTGAAGATACAGGGGTAAATAAATCTTTTTTGTAATGAACTCATAGAATTTCTGTGATAAATCTGAATTTTCAATTCATATTTTTCATTTGAAAATATTGTAATTGGAACATACAGGACTGAATATTGAAGCCATCACTTAATTTTTAGTCTGCCTCTTCTCCAGCATGATCTGCATGGCTTTCACATCTTCTAAATCAGACTAAGGTCTAAACAGGGACGTGAAAGAATTTCTTAGCCAATAATATCTTTTTTGTTGTTGCTTTCACCATTTAAAAGTTTCTTGTCATTAGAGATAGAAAGGAAATTATTCCCAATCTTTAACATACTTCAACTTGAGAGCTCGCAGAGACATAACCATGCATCATTTCAAATAGATACAGACTTTCAGAGAAGCCATTTGCTTACTTAAAAAAATAAGTATTTACTTCAAAAGGAAACCTGGTTGATTTTGGAAAAAAAGCTTCTCCATGATATCTGCTGTAGACAAGATAACGTATAATGTTATTTTAGATAATTTGGGAAATTTTATTTAAGTTTTATGATTCAAAAATAATCCCAGTTTGACACACTGTTTTTGCCGATCCATTTTCTTCTCTTTTTAAAATTAGTTCAATGACTTGGAAATAAACATACTGTATTACTTTGGT
Organism: Fulmarus glacialis; assembly: GCF_000690835.1. Lineage (NCBI taxonomy): Eukaryota > Metazoa > Chordata > Aves > Procellariiformes > Procellariidae > Fulmarus > Fulmarus glacialis. Next base: position 11,078 of record NW_009232095.1, read on the forward strand.
GCAGAAATTGTGGCTTCAGGAAACTTCTCAGAGAAGTAGTCTGTGGCTAAAGGTGGAGGTTTTCTTCCAAAAACAGACCTGGGGTGTTAAGGTGATAAGCTGAAACACAAAAGATTAAAATTTCCCTAAAATTAAAGTAAACATCCACTGTAGGAAAGTTGTTTTATCTAGTGTACTGAAAAAGAAAGGAAGATATTTAATGCTTCTGGATGAATGTGATTGCACTTTATCACCTGCTGTTCACAAAGACAGAGTTCAACAGATAATTAAC
>NW_009232095.1:11371-18881 GCF_000690835.1 Fulmarus glacialis
ATGAGCTTTTAGAACCATATTTGAGGGGGTAGGAGACTAGTTAACACAGAAGTGACAAATGAGTGGATTGCAGTTAGTTTGAAACTCTGAATGCAAATGAATTTAAGTCTCTCTCTAATTTTTCTCAAATACGCCTGAGCATGGGATTCACCCACTTAATAATAGTAATAATATTTATAGTACTAATATCATAAGAAGAATAAGGTATATTAATTTTTTTTTTTTTCAGGACGTATCCCTCTCTCTTCCAAGTAGCTTTATTTTGATGCGACAGTGGCTGTATACTTGCACTGAGTAAAGTAAGCTCTGTCTCCTTAGAGCTGTCAGCTACTCACCTTATCTTACCAAAGAGCTTCTGTTTCACTCTTCAAACTTGTCATCATATCGAGCACTCTCTTAATATTTAGAGACGTCTTCACTTCATACATCACCAAAATTTTTGACCTAAGTGGAGCACGGGTCTATAATGCTTATACGGAGGTGACAAAAACCCCGAAAAATAACGTAGACAAACAATACGTTTTTATGTTACTCTTTTTGCCAGGTGGAATACAGATCTGCTAAAATGAAATATAAATTATTTTCTAAACTTACAGTGTACAAAGAACTTCCTGCAGAAAATCTCACAGATAAAGGTGATTCATGTATATTTTTGTTACACCCTTAGGAAAAAGCATTGCGCAGGCATCCTTCTCAAAGGAAAAGTGCAGCACTGCTTAATGAGACTTTTGAACACAGACACAACATTAAAATAAAATAGAAAGACTGTTAGCGTTCCCTATTTTATTTCAGAGGCAGAATAATGTTACACTTTAAGCCACCATCAAATGCTCATTTTCTGCTTGACAGCTGGAGATATCAGATTGTGTAGAGTTGGTGAGGTGCATTTGGGAATGATTTGTCTGAAGGTAGTAGTCAAATTCATCACAGCCGAGGGAGGGCTATGGCTGGAGAAGGAAGGGAACCGGGAACGAGCAGCCTGGCGAGCAGGCAGGCAGGGGAGATGGAGGGGTTGCTCAACTGCATGCTGCAGGAGCGACTGCGAGACAGGAGGAGAAATAAGCGTACACTGGGGCTAGCAGAGAATCATAGCTCAGGAAGGTACAGGAGGAAGAAACAAATACCAGTGATGATAAAATTCATGCCCCATCAAAAGCTGGTGCAAAAAGAGCAGGTGAAAAGTTGGTTGCTGTCGCTGAAAGTTCTAAAATATTCAAATGACACAATTTCTTTAGATATTTATAGTAACAAATGAAATGTTCTAACATGCCAGAGTCAAATTACAGTGCTTGTTTGTGCAACTGAATTATGTCATATAATTGTGTTTTGGTTCCATGTTTGCATACGTTTTCAAACAAGAGTTAAGTGTGTAGAAAAGATCTTTAGTCTTGGCCAGCAGAGCAGATAAAACCCTTTTTATCTGTTGTTTAGCCGATTCTTTTGAAGCCAAACTTACTTTCTCCTTCAGAGTCCACTGGGGTTTTCAGTAACTCTCATATTTGTGAATTTTCTCTCTTTCGAGGAGAGTTATGGGAGAATGTTTCCAATTCAGTGTCCTTATCCACACCCAGACACAGTTATCTGAAATAATGTTCAGCCTCTGGCCTATTCCAGTGATTTTGTCTGCAATGGGAAATTGCCTATCATTATAGATGCCTCTCTTTTTAAATTGTCATATGAATAATGTTATTTGTGGCATTACAAAATGATAGGTTATAATGTGTAAGTTAAAACATAGTTTTGTCACAGATTGAAGTTTGTCACTGACATTATGCCAGAGTTGCTTTAGTTGCTTTTTCTCCATTTAATATAGCCACACTATGTTATGCAGTTACTCACTTTGCAAATGGTATAAGATAAAGATAAAGCATAGCTGCTTCTGCTTCTACAAAACTGGAATATTTGCACCAAATGCAAATTACTGATAGATTCAGCAAAAAGAATTCAATACATAATTAATTCATTGTAATGAACTGGCTACTAGCCAATGATGAAAGCAAGAGATCAGATAGCTTACAGTGTTTCAATTTTATTTTATTTAATACCTTTAATGAACAACCATTTATAGATCAGTTTAGGACTCAAAATCCTTCCCTTACTTTTGGTGCCTGACAGCCTAACAAGGGATTCTAAGGTTGCTTCCTTTCTGCAAGAAAGTAGCAGCTCCACTGGCACTTCTTTCCATGCACTTTCAAAATGTGGAACTTTTCAAGTCTCTTGTGTAACAGTTTTGATGTAATTATATTCCTTTACTCCCTGAACATGTACTCCCCTGAGAACTAACTTTATGCAGGACTCTAATTGACAATAATGGAGCTAGATTAGTTAAATGGTCAAGTGAATCATCACATACTCTTGGTATTCTCCGTTGACTGGCACCAAAAACTGGCACTGGCAAACCAGGTCCTAGTGATAAAGCATGAAATAAGAAAGTCTGGAAATGTAATTATCCATTCGCAACCCTGAACTGGCTGTTCTTGTCTCTGAAGCAGGAGATCATTGCATATGCATTATCATTTGTATTGTGGTGTTTTCTGGAAGCTACAGTCATGAAATTGCAAAAGTGCATCAATGATCAAAGCTTTCATAGCAGCAAAAATTAGATTTATTTACTGTGAGACAGAACAGAGACCTGTCCTTACCAGGTGAGAAACTGGGATATTTCCGAGCTTCATCTAGCAGTGGGTGGCATGGGATGAGGATATGCCTTGCAACTGTCATCTGTACCAGCTACCTCTGTCGTTTTGCTTAAAGTAGATGCTTCAGCAGCAGTAGTTTCCAATCTGCCTGCTATTCCTTGTAGCACTTTCTTACAGCTACAGCAAGAATAAGCGGTATTGAATTGTTCCTTTGTTCTTCCTCTTGTCATAGCCTCTATATCAAATGTCTGGGGAAATGCCTTCCTTCCTTCCTTTGCTACTAAAGAATCTCTCCTGTGGGAGATCTTGTTTTGATTATACAGTACCTTCTTAAAGTAAGCAGCATGCAAACTAAACCCTCTCCTACTTTTGTTTAAAACCTGAAGGATGTTAACAAGGTATTGCTCAGCAAGTCATCTCACCCATACATGTTACTGGAGGACAAAATATTCTCTGGAGTCTCCTTCCCATCAGTTTGTATTTCTACAAAATTTCCTAAAAGGAAAGTGAGATTTCAGTAGCAGGAAAAAAAAAAAAACACGCCTTCAATGCAGCAATGTCTAGAAGTGTTTGTTTTAATTACGTGTTGTCATGGAAAAATGAATAGTCCTAATGAAATTCAGGCATCCAAAATACGAAATCAGCCCCACATTGAATTTCAGTTATGCCAATTCTATTTTCAATACCTTTGTCAGAACCCTGTAATAGAGTTTTAGGAAATCCCAGCTCAAGCAGGCTGCAGAAAGCATAGGCATGATTATAAAAATTCTTTGTGACCCTCTCTGACAAACCCTTTGCGGAGTGCCTGTAAAGAAGTCCTCTCCTAGCCTAACTGGTCATTAAGATTGAATATTGAGAGCACAAACCACAGGCTACACTTATCAGTTCCAGTATCGAGAGATTGGTTTCCCAACAAGATCTTCATCTTCCAGAATTCTGCCTGTTTTGTCTGAATTAAAATCAATTAAATTCCTTAAATATCCAAATAGGCAGAATACAAGAATACTCTGGAAGTCTGAGCTTTTGCTTTAGCTTCGGATCAATAAAGGAGTGACCTTGAAAGGAAATAAGTCTGCCTAATCTGTCCTTCTCGGTATTCCAGAAATACGTGAAGGAATAAAATGGCTGTCAGAGTTTACAAGATTCTACCATCAGTATTAAATGCACATAAAAAACTGGAAAGAAGGTTTTGCTGCTTGCTTTACCCTGCCTCCTCCTCTTTTTGAGGGAAGGAGGGGACTGGTTTTAACCTTGTTCCATTCTGCAGGATGGTTCAGAGTTGAATCTTATTGATCATTTCAATTCCTTTATTCTGATAGTCTGGCACAATGACTATATAAAAGAATGATTTTTTTTTTTTTTTTAAATCGCTCATAGCAACAGTAATATTTACAAAATTTAAATATTAAAAATTAAGTTTTTAGTCTGATGTAAATTTTAGTCTGATTAGTGTTACTTTCTCATGTATCTCTGCATGATGGCATGAATACAGAATTAGTTAGGATGTGAATTTAAAGTGCGACACCTATGCTACATTTACAAAGTAGATTAACCCAAACTAGACAAGGTACTTCTGGGTTAGAGTAAGAACTCTGAGTCATGAGCTCTGCCGATGTCATGAGCTCTGCCGATGCCTGCTGGGCAGCTCAGCTGAAGACGGCTGGTGTCCGTCCTCCCTGTTCCTCTGCTGAAAGCTTCTGCCCCCGGGGTGGGAATGATGAAACAGTGGCATTTCTACTCCAGAGCCACAGTAGTATTAACATAAACCAAAGGACATTTCAATTTATTTTAATATCTGAGACGATGAGCCGTGGTACCTGAGAGGTCTGATTCACAATCCCTGCAGGATTTAGCTGCAGCAATTGAAGAAATTAAGTCCCGCAAACTGTTGGTTTATTTTAACTGCCAAATTGGGGGCGGGGGGGAGGGCAGGCAGTAACCTCTTCAGCTGCTGCAACTTAATCAGGCAAGGATCATGAATCGGAGCTATAGAGCTGGTCACCTGGGAGTTAGCAAAGCGGGGTTAATTTATGTTTTGGTTTATTCTGCCCCGACTTCCCCTTTTGCTTAGGTCTCCCAACAGTCGTGGCACCATTGGGTTGACTTGCCCAGCTCCGCAGCACAGAGCGGCTGGCTCAGGAGGCGCTGGCTTCCTGAAGAAGCAAAACCTGTTAGCCTTTCGCCTGTGCGGCATCCCAGTCCCGCAGGAGACGGGGGCACAGCTCGTGCCAACTTCAGTGGAAGGGGAGCAGGCACATAGTGGGGAGTGTCTCTGTCCCATAGTTTTGAATGGTGTTGGTTCTCATGGAGGGACTGCGGGTTTGTATGAGACTTGTAAAAGATGACTATGTTATTAACTGACTAAAGAGCTAGTTTATGCTCACAGGGTTGAGTGAGACATGCTTCAGAGAAGCATGAAGCAAAGAATGATCTTGTATCTGTCGTAGAACCATTTAGGCCTACAAAGTGATTCTGTTTTATTCTGTACATGCATGCTAAAGTGTCTTTGTCTCAAAGTTATTTATATGGGGAGAAAGCTTTGTTTTCTCACCAGAGGCTTAGAAATTAAGAGGGTTTTTTAAATTGTTCTGTTTCCATTGTATAAAGACAATATGAAGACCTAGGCGGGGTAAATTTCACATCGTATGGTTCTGAGGTGGAGTTTCTTTTCCATATCATATGAACTTTTTTTTTGTTTTGCATGTGAGTAGCTGGATTCTTGACATGGCATTAAGGAAATGTCAAAGTAGACATCTTTTCTTAGTCTGTAAGTCATTATTTAACAACTTCAAAGGTTTGACAACTACAAAGAAATGAAGCACAAACACCTAGGTATTGATTTTGTCTTTTGCTTTGTATCTACTCTATTAAATTCTATTGGCATTGACAACTGTTGAACTCTTCTTCAAAATTCTGTGAGCTTTCAGTCTTTAAGGACAGCTTTATTTAATTTTCCACACCTTTTTCCTTCTAAAATCTCTCTGTCATTAAACTATTACCGCAGTCTTAAGAAGAACTGTTTAAAATTAAATCTATTGAAGTTTATCCTTCCCTTATGTCTGTGCTGAAAGATAATGCTATGGTAACATGTCATAGATGAGTTTATGGGCACTTGCTATCAATGGATTTCCAATATTAGCTTTAGTTACCCAATGTGAGGACTAATAGTAAGTCACAAATGGCTGGTATCATATAAAATTGATGATTTATATATCCAGAAAAAGATTTTTTCAACTGTGTTCCAAAATGCATATAGTCGTACTAGCTGGAAAAAATAATAAAAATGTTACACTTTCACTTAACTAAAAATCATTAGAGCGGTTTATAGATTGCTAGCTGGGAATATATTTAATTTTAAAATGAAGAATAAATAAATATCAGCATGCACTTCCAGAAATATCACGTACCTCTCAATGGAAGACAAGCTGACCATCTGAAACTGGAAACCAGAGAGCACCTCCGTATTGCTGTAGCCAGTGCTGGTAGGGTGTCTACTCGGTGCAGAAGTCAGTGCCTTTTTCATGCAATTCATCTGCAAAAATAGCTAGGCCCAGCTTGATATTAATGCAGTGTTCTCATGGATATGCATGTGTATGTGCTGTGTGGTGTCTTCCATGATGACAAATTAATATACAACATTGGTTTTGTTTCATCTGTGAAATCTGGGAGAACTTTTCACCTTCCTTGACTCCACTGGTAGTGTGTGACCTAGCCCTCTTTTGCCCTGGTCTTCATGGGAAGGGCACTAGGTGGTAGGCTAGGAAAAAAAAAGTGTCCACTCCAGTCAAGTCATTTGGGTGGATAATATAATTTCCTGATCCCACCAGCTAAAGATACTCCACGGAAAATGAACCCTCTGTTGATGAAGAGTCAACAGAGCTGCCAAACAGTTTTGGCCTGAACCTTGGAGTAAGCCAGTATTTACGGGGTGGTTTATTTTGAGTACTTTGCTTCAACTAGTTTCTGCTCTTGGATAACCCTCCAAGGAAGGTCTGCACTGCAACATGAAAAAGACAAGGAGCAATCCCAGACCCTAGGGCCAATGGCACAAACAGGGCGACATTTATAATGGTTCAAACTAGTTCTCTCAGGGCACACTGGCCATGCCCGCATTACAAGTCACTTTGCTCTGGGTCTCCTCCGCCCCTTATGGTATCTGAGTCCATAGACATAACTGGTTTTTCGTGGTTAAGTTCAAACTGCATAAAATATCGGGGCTTTTTTGCACCAACCAATTTGTTATTTTGTAATATGGATGTGAAAGTATGTGTTGCTCTGTGCTGTGGCTGGGGTATGTCTGAGGAAGAAAAATATGCCAAGATAGTGTTGAGAGACTTTCTTGGGTGATGGGAGGCAGTTGTGTGTAATGTCATCTATACTGTGTCTTGACAGCAGACCTGGAACTAAATTATCTCCAAAAATGGACAGAGGCTTTACTTTGGGAAGAGCTGGTTTGTTCACTCCGAAAGAGAGTCTGGGATCAAAGTAACAAGCAGTGTTGGACGATCAGGGATGATTCAGTGCTCAGTGTCACTTCTGGACATCTTTTATGTTCCTTCAGGGACGTTTACAAGCAACTTTAATATAGAAGAACCCAAAGATTGCTGAAAACTATTAATAAAACAAGCTAAAACTAGTTTGAAAGTCTGGAAGCTATGGTTGTCTCTTATTTTTTCTTATTTTAGGGGAAACCAGAGATGGTTTGTCACTAAATATGTATCTCGTATAATATACATGTTATTTCACAAACTTTGACCTTTATAAGCAGGTAATCACACAACTTTCTCACTGAGTTATTCTCACAGTGTCCATTTCTGGAATGAGGAATATGGTGCAGAGCAAGTAGTAAACCCAGAGATTTCTCATTCTGA
>NW_009232095.1:18906-21937 GCF_000690835.1 Fulmarus glacialis
TGAGTGAAAGTAATTCTTCTTGGGGGGTGAAAGGAAAAAAATAGCAGGAGGTGATGTTTGCAGATGATATTTAACTGCAAGTTCAAGAACAGTCTCTGATTTTAATTTCTCCAGTTTAATTTCTCCAGCCCTGGTGATACTGTAAATCATCTTTCTCTACTTTTGTGAATCTAGACCCTCACTGCCTTTGCTTTCATTTTTCACATTTAATTTCATATCAAGTGGAACATATTAGGAAGGGCTAAGCCTTTACTTTGGAAAGACAGGTTAGGATGAGAAGAAAAAAATTGGAACTTTTAAAACTCAGCTTGATCTGGTCAAAAATTTTAATTGAAGTTTTTGGTTCAGTTGCAGATGAAACAGTATTAAGCAGAGACCTTAAAGCTATAGTTTCAAACCGACTTCAAAGTTTCTTTTGGTTCAAGACTTAACTGTTCCTTATGAATTTTATCTGTCTGGCTTTCTATGAGGCAGAATTGGAGCCACTGAGGAAACACTGTAGAATGGTGTAGTAAAGTATATTATGAATGACTGAATAATTTGTAAATTTTTTTTTTCTAATAGTAATATATAGGTAAAATAGGAAACAATTGAATTTCAGCCAACCACTAATTATATTTCAACAGAATATCCAGCTGTAACCAATCTAAGCAATATCATTGCTGTTTCAGGCAAAGTTTCAGTGACAGTGGATAAAAAAGACAATGTACTTTTTTAACCACACCTTACCTGTGATCCAGCCAAAGTGACACAAAAGGAAAGAAGACTATAATGTCTCTTTTTATAATTACTTGCGCAATGAAAACTCTACAAAAGAAAGAAAGACCTTCTGATTTGTCCATTTGTAAGGAAATGACCATAATTTTCCAGTTCCTTGATCTTTTTCAGAATAATCCATAAGGGCTTATTAGATTTCATGGTAGACCTTTCTGACAGTAAACTTGTGTTGGATGTTAAAATGTCGAAAGATCTTTGAAATGCTTCTAGTAATTTAAGACATAGAGATTTCTGTGTGCATTTTATTAGATCAATTTGGGGAAGACAAATAATTTTAAATGTAGCTGAAGTGATTAGCTTCTCTTTTGAGATTTCTTGTTGATTTCTTAAAGCAGACATGAAATTGTAACAGCAGCTAGCTAACAAAATGAAGTTACCAGTATTTGCAGCTACATGGAGAATTATATAAAATATTTTAATGGTATCTTTAATTTTAGAGGAGAATCTGAGAGGTATATATGTATCACTCAAGCAAGAAACAGATTTAAGGGTGCAAAAGTTTCTTAGAGGTATCATTTTGTCATTTTGCTTATTATTTTAATTATTTTTCAATTTAATCTTTTATAAGGTGACAAAATACAGTTTGGATATTGTCATGAAATAGTAAGCAGTTACATCATTATGTCCACTTACCTTTAAGAAGGTACCATTGTTCTGCTTTCCAGAGAGGAATTGTAAGCTGGTAAGTAGAAAATTTTTCAGCTGTCAAATTGAAACCTGCACCTAAAATCACTTAGAATATAATCGTAGAATCATTTAGGTTGGAAAAAAACCTTTAAGATCATCAAGTCCAACAGTAAATCTAGCACTGCCAAGTCCACCACTAAACTGTGTCCCTAAAAACATCACTTGAGAAACATCAGTGTGGATATACAAAGGTAGACCATCATGAAAGAAGTAGTAAAGCTTAAAATGACAAATATTTGAGGAGCCTCCTTAATCCAAATTATATTTTGTGTTTTCAGGTAGTTAATTTGAAACTAACCTGTAGGAATCAAATGCTGTCTCATCCCAAGATGAGAGATATTGTCAAATTCGTTGACAGATTATGTTTGTTTCAGGAAGCAGGGAGAAAGAAAGTAACACTAACTTTTTAGGGGGATGAGTTTAGCTTAGCTCCCCGTAGCTTGGCTGGAAGGATAGGCATTTCTGTGTTCACCTGGCTTGAGTTACTGCTTTCTGCTTACACTTTTAGCTTCTGCCTGCGTGTCAGCGCTGGGGAGATGCAGAATTTACTCACAAGTAATGAGTGACATGCAATTGGCTCTTTAAGCAATTTTGTTCTGGCATTTGCTTTTTAGGGACCTGGGGGACAGATACTAATACGTGTCTCAGCATCTAGAAAGTAGTTTGCTAGTTCACACATCACTTGATAGAATACCTCATGAACAGGAACTTTTGCTGCTGTTTCCCTAATGACGCATTTCGTCTCATCTTAGACCCAAACTCCAAACTTGCAACAGGACTTATTTCCATTCCTTTAAAACACGTAGCTTTGGGCTTGTTTCTCTATCATGTTCCCAATCAAAGAAATGCTTTCTTCACCTTAAACAATTTTATTCTAATTGTATATAAATATTTTCTGCTTATGGACTCTGAAAGAATAACATTAAATGTTACTGTGCTTTATTTTGGTATTACAGAGATTCATGAGAAGGACTCGTCTGCCTATAAGAATCAACAAATAGTCTTCATTAAGCCGCTCAAAATATCAACCCCTATTTTAATGTCCAAAGGCCTCCTTCAGTTTTCTAGTAGAGAAGGCAATCCAGTATCATTACAGGAGAGTCAATAAATCCAGGCTGGGAAGCTAAAGGGGCATCCAATTTCAGAGTCAAGGGGCTTTGACAGTGAATGCCCTTCTAGGAGGTCCCACTTTACTAAATTGACAGAGCTCTAGCACAGATTTCTCTGCAGCACAATCACACAACAGAGAAAATGTCTCTCAAGTACCCTTTTTCCAGTCATTTAAAGGTCAAAACTAACTCCTTTGATTCCATTTGAAAGCCCACAGGTGTGGTAAATATCTTAGGTTACAAAGTTAATGACTGATAAAGTTGATTCTGCATGACAGAAGGAATAACAGAGATTTCTCAAACAAGATTTAGTTTGTTATCTCCATTGCTAGCCCTGCTATTTTAACCTCTAGTAATTATGTGACAGCCATCCAGATTTGCTAAAAGATGTGTGGAAGTAAAGCAACTTCATGCATTAAGACTTGGCTGCTGAAACCAGGCAGGGCGGGGAGGGGGGG
>NW_009232096.1:0-10583 GCF_000690835.1 Fulmarus glacialis
CTTAATGATTCTATGATTCTATGACTGTGAACATCTTGTATGTGAGTGCTGAATGGAGGAATTTTTCCACCAAAACTTTTGAATAGCAAAGTATTTGATCAGAATATTTTTATTTTAAAATATTTCTCCAGTATTATGTTGATTTTTGAAGCATCGTGACTTGTAAAAGAATGCATATCTGGAATTTTTTTTTTTTTGCAGTTGTTTAGTTAAAATAACAAAAAACACCAGGTGTCGTATTAAAATATGAGGTAAAAGCAAATGGCTTCCATAGGTTTAGTTTCTGTTTATTCTGAATATAGTATACATTTCATATTTAGTGCTGAAGTTAAATCCATTCACGTATCGCATTCACATTATCACATAATTTTTTTCCCTGTGTACCTTGCTTCTCCATTTTGACACATTGTTCCTTCTCCTATTGTTCCATTACAGAACATCTTGAATTTAATTTTCATTCTTCATTCATGTGGTAACTGAAGATATGTACGCTTTTGCCAAATTTGTTGAAGTAGGACAGCAAATTTGAAAGCTGCTGGAGAATGGACAGAGTATTGCATAGAATCCTATAAGCAAAAGCTCCTCAAACAGAACAACTTAACCTGCTCTTTGTCAGATTTTTCCTTTAAAATTAGCAATTACATATCATTGGACAAGCAGTCCAATTCAGTGATAAAATACTTAATTTCTAGATTTTTTTTGTGATTGCAAACAATTTCAACTGATAGTCTTTGTGCCTTATCAAACTACATTTAAAATCAAATTGAAGTTAAATACCTTACTTTTAGAATAAGGAAAATTTGAAGAATTCCCATATTCACATCAGATTAAATGACTTCACATTCATTTTATAGTAAGGTCTGGTTTAGATCAACAGTTAACTTACATGTCATTGCCTATTTGACCTTGACATTTGAATATCCTTATCTTGGAAGAGAACCAGAGCATTTCAAAATATGCAATAGCTGATTCTTTTTGCATATCTACAAGTGATAGACATTTTGTGTTTAAAACTCCTTGAAATAGAACAGTATCTTCTGAAAATATTTTGGTTTCTCCAAAATAAACTCGAGGACTTAAGCTTTTCATTTTTATACTGTTTGAATAGTGGATTTCTCTTCATCTTGATTAACTTCTAAATTTTTAATCAAAATACATTTTATTGTCTTTTAAAATAAATTCATCTTAGTTTGCAACTTACAGTTATTATCAAAATATATATTATATGTCAGTATTAATTTGCAAGACTTAAATGTAAATTTGCAAAATCAGACATTATGCAAACAATCACTTTAATATACACAGCATTTCATCTAATTTCCAGTTGGTATATGGTTGTATACATGCATAGAAGATTTTAAAACATATGAAGGCTCGTGTTTCCCTCAAAGGAGGAGGTTACATGCAGGCAAAGACCAGCATCAATCTTTCATTTTCAAACAATTATTTCAATATACACAATTTTGTTACTTACACATTTCCTGTTATAATTTATTGGTAGATACTTACCTGCAGAACATTAACAGGACATTCAGACTGCCTTAGACGTTATAAATGAGATCTGAACTGTATTAAATTTTCAGAACAGTGTGCATTCTGTTGTAAAGGGCTGTGATTAATAAATCTTTAAATATTCTATATGCAGCTGACAGCTACTTTGCGAAACTTGGCTGACTTACCTTCGGCAAGACGCCAACTCATTTGCAGTGGCGCAGTCTCTGAGCTCTCTGTGGCGCTAGAGCAGCGTGTGAATGATAAGGATGTATGCACCTATGTTGTCAGGATATTCAGGTATGTATAGAACACAATGCCATTTCAACATGCAGTCAAGTCAGTGTTACTGCTTCAAGTGACCTCATAGAGGGAACAATCAAGATTTACATTGAATTGTTTTTTTAAAAGCTCTGTGTTGTTTTTAATGTTTTTGTATGATAATTGTGTCTTTATTAATACTGATAGAATTGTTTGATTGTAGCCATACAAACTTGGATTCATCGTCCTGTGAAAAATGTTTTGTTGTATCGTGTCATTCTTTGATCCCACAGATTCTGACTGAGATTTTTAAAGTACCATTTCTTATATTTTAAAGCTGCATAAATTATTAAGTATTCGTTAATCCTGTTTTAGGCCATGTTTTAAAAAAATGAATGAGAGAAATTACACAAGCTTAAGTTATATTAGGGACTGTGTATTGTAAAATAAAATACAAAAGAGAGAAAATGTGATCAGTGTTCATTGTTTTGAGCTGTCACAGTGTTTGAGGAGATTAATCTGTGGGATCAGGACTTGACTGCACAGATGGAAGCGCTGAAAGAATCTCAGTTTTATGAGCAGCTCAGTGGCTGCTTCCGAAGATGTGCTTTTTAGAGGGAGATCAGTATGAGTGAATCAGCTAAAAAGATCCTTTTGTAGTCTGAATAGTTTCTCAGTCAAAAATCTTCCAGTTACCAAGCACCAGCTTGCAATATCCAATGCTAAACGGACTTGCAAACAATTTAAGGATTTTGAAGAAGTTGTGAAATTAACTGTTGGTAATTTCAGGAGGAGTTGGGTTATAAGCACCATTTATGAATGCCATTCTGGATGAAGTCTTTGCCATTGCTGCTTTATTATTGTATTGAGTCATGTTGAGTGAGTCATGGCTCCATGTTCATTGAGAAGTCATTCTGCTATGGATTTCTCTTCCTGTTCAACCCCTCCAAATTGTCCATCACATTCTCCTTGCTAGATGCGATCGGGTTGTGCTTTGAAGAGCAGCTACATAAGGGACTGTCTTTCCTTCCTCTCCACAGCTAAAACCAGGCAAATCTGGTCCTTTGCCATTTGTGCTACATGTGAATTGCTTCCTCAATTCCATGCCACCGTGTCCACATCTGTCTCTCTAATTTTGTTCCTAAAAATGAGTTGAATTCTAGCAATGATTACAGCACTTTGAGCATATTTAGTTCTTCTAAGGAGAGAGCATTTCTTTTACTTGGAAAATGCCATGAAAAGTGGGGTAATGGGTTGTAATTAAATGTAATCAATACTTACACTGTAATTCTGACAGGGACATTTACTTGATCTAGAATTCAATATGGAGCAAAAGTAATTTGTCTTATTTAAAGTTTCCTACTGCTTCAATTTTTTTTCTGAAGTTTAGTGAACTGCATGCTCCAAGGATACGAATTAGCCATAAAATCAATTTAATTAGCTTTCTGGAAATTGCAGTCACAAAAAAAAAAAATTATATTATGCAGTACAGAGCACAGATTTGAATTTTGTTTTGTCTTCTAGTAATACAGAATGATTATTCTTTTCTCTCAGTCAGTAACTTTAGGCAGCTTCTTTGTAGAGAACATGTTCAGTCTATTCGGATTATTCATTTCTCTAAGTCTGTAAGTCTTGCTGTAATTGGTTGTAATTGAACATCAACACAGATATTTGCTGGTTTTGACTACGTGGGAAGTAAGAGGTTATCCTAGTTTGTTCTGTTAATGCAGTATTTCTGGTATGACCAAAGCATGTCCAATTCTCTATTTTTGTAATGGTCAAGGTGAGCAGTGTAGGACCGGAGCAGCTGTTAGGGAATATGCAGAGATAAAATCGTGACTGCAAGAAGGTGCGTTCTCCATATTTGCTGGTGAGAGACGTGTTCTATTAATGCTGTTGCTGGGCTCTACTAGACGTGCATTAGGAAGGGACCCTTTATTTCCTCTCCTGTCTGACTTCCCATGTCATCTTGAAATTACAGTTCTTCCATTTAACGCTAAGAAGTGCTAGTGTTAGCATACTGTGCCCATATGGCAAGCAGGTTGGGAAGCTCCTTATGTTCGCTTCTTCCTGTAATTCACTGTGGCGAGGATAGCTAGACTTCTGTTGTGCTCTTATTTAACTGCGTAAGCCTCTACTAGAAGTCAGAGTATTGGCATTCATTTCATTTGTTGTAAAATAATGGCTCTGAGAGTCAAAAGCAGAGTGATTTTTTTAAAAAATCTTTTGTGGAAAAAAGTACTTTCATTCATTTATATTTTATTTTTGTACCTTTGTAGCAAACTTTCTTCCTACAATGACTTCTGTGCAGCTTTAGCAGACTGCTCCAGATGTTACTTCTTATTTTTAGCCCTACTAAAAAAACACCAGAAGCAGCAGGTCAGTTTTTTCATCTCTTGATTTTTGTATATTAATCCTCTGATGTGTCTGTGTATTATTGTGTATAAGCTTGTTTTTAGTGACCTACTTTTATGCATTTACCAAATAAAAATTTTAAATGGTTGACAGCATTTCTAAGTAGTAAATAATTGAAATGAAATCATGTAGATTAAAAATTCAAAGCAATACAGAGGACAGATAGTTGATTAACTTGTCTATCCTTTGCATGTGTAGAAACAGTCCTTTGAGTACTTAATTATTTTCCTTAGTTTTAGAAAATACTTTTTAAAGCAAGTAGTTTATTTGAATATTTAATAGTAGGAAATTGTTGGGATTTCTCCTGCCCTCCTCCCCTGCTAAAGAAGTGTGAATTTCCCAGAGTTAAGCAATTTGAAAGCAGAGGAAAATTTGTTCTTTGATAACTGCATAAGGTATCAGAATGTATCTCCCCTCTACCAGAGAAAACCATGTGCCTAGAATACCACATTTGGAACATTCACCTAGAAATAAGTGTTTCGAGTTTGTCAAAATGCCTCGTATTACAAGGTAAAATTATAAGAGTATACTTGCTACCAATTTCATTAGAACTTCAAGGGTCAGGTGTTGCTGTATTGTCCTGCTATATCATAGTGATCTTTCCTAAGTTTACTGGAGCACCAGGCTCTGGGAGTTTGGTGCAGGATCAGTTTTAAAGATTGCCACGTTGGTAAGAGTGGGGTGCCTCATGTGTGGGAAATTACTTAGCTGTATTGCCAGGTAAGATTTAAGAAGAAAATTTTTATGTAAAGCACAGATGTTCAATAATACAAAATACAGAAGATTAAATCACAGTAAGATTATTCTTAAAAGTAAGGGACTTTCTTGGCTGCTCCAGCATCTAAACTACTTTGAGGACATTTAGTTATCCTATACAATTTATCCCAGGGTTAGTAATTCCTGGAGAATTGTTGGAAGGAGGTCTTTTGTGCTGGTATTGTTAAAGGCAGTTAATGAAGGTAACCAGATCGGCTACGCTGAACAATCTATTCTTTCTCTTGCCAAATACAAAAATAATTTCTCCCTTTCCTGTTTACCTGCCTCCCTGTTTTCGGTGATAATATACATGGAAGAGGAAAAAAGATTAAGTTGTTTCTATTCTTCTGTTGATTAACTTTCTGCAGCATATCTGAGTATTTCTAGGTTCAGCTCCTCTTGCATTGTATAGTCTTCAAAGACACTTTAGTAAAACGCTATGTAAATAATATCAAAGGCATGATATTTTACTAGTTTTTTAGTTATTTTTCCTTGTGAGCACTGTATTAAAAACTCAACAAATGACTGGGAATAAAGAACTTAAATTGAGTAACGTCTTCCTCTCAATCTTCACCTGTAATTTTAAGGGGAACTTTTCTAGGCTCCTGAGATAATAGCTTTGTGTCATAATGAATTGTAGGCTTATATATAAATTCAAATTGTTTGTTGTCAGGTAGTGTTCAGAATTTAGCTTCTCAGTTGTCTACTTAATTAAGTGGTCCTAAAATATATCTTTCTTCACTAGATTAGCATAGCTTTTTGTGTTAAACTGTCACTTGTTTTATCAAAACACAAATTAGTAAAGAAATAGCTTGTGTATTAAAAAAACTTAGTTATTATGTTGTGATGATTATATATGCAGCGTCTTCAGAATAATTATTTCTTATTGCAGTTTTTAAGCAAGCATGCAACTGTCAGTTGTCAGCTTAGTGAAGCCCTGCAGAAACAAGAAGAGGGACATAGATAATGTCATGCATCACTTTTTCTGTAGTATATAATAAACACTTGAGCTGTGAGGAGTGCAAATGTTTTTCCTGAGGTGTAGTTGGCACTGGTAATCTTTCTTTTAAAATGCTGACAGCTAGTGAGTTATAGTGTGAGTTGGTATGTGTTGAAAAGAAAACAAGTAACAGCAGTGTGAGTAAAATTGTCTGCTATGGGAAGAAGCAAAGAGGAGGATAAATCAGTATTATTAACACAAAGCATTAAAAATCCTCGGGACTAAGAACTGATATGTTAAGAAAGGAAGTGTGTGTGTTTTCTAAATTTTCAGGTTGCAAAGTTTGTGGGATCAGTTTTTTTTTACTGGCAATCATGGAAGCTAGAAACATACTGGGGGGAAAAAAAAAAGAAAACTAGCATTCAGACTTTCTCAAGTGCTTTCATAACTGTGACTTTAAAAATAAGCATTAAATATTGTGAAAATAAAAATGTGAGCACTGGAAATAGGATTAATGACTTGCTCCCACACCACACACTGAATTCCACAGCTGCCACCCAAATAGTTTCTGTTCTTCTCACCACACTGCAGTTTCAGCTCTCTTCTTTTTTTTCTCAGCTCATTTTTTCTCTTGGGTAAAAGAGTCAGAAGGAATGGGACGGTAGTAATTTAACTGTCTGAGAAAGAAAATTTAACTGTCTAACTTTGGGGAAAGTTAGTTGGCAAGACTTGCTAAATTCCATGTGTCATAGTCTTAGGTAAGGAGAGGAGTACAGAAGATTGGAAAAGCTGGATCTGCAAGGTAGGACTGGGGAATTCAGCAGTGCTTTTCTACGCATCTGAAGTACATGTTCTGTTGGACTTCACTTGTGGTTGATTTTGGAGCTTACTTCTGTGGAGTAACAAAAAAATCCTTGGTGGCTGCCATATGCTGTGAAAGCTGTCAGAAGTGTTCTTGTAGAGCCTCTGTCTTGCAGGATGAGCTTTGCATGCTTCTGTTTCTAGTCAGCATTATAGACTTTTGCCCTCTCCAAAAATCTTTTAACAAGATGCTGTTCCCCTTTCCCAGATCATTATCATCTCTAAGCTTTTCAGGTAAGCTGTATAAAGGATGACTTTCTCAGGCTGTTGTTAATGTCATAAGCCACAAGGAGGCCACGCTTTTGGAACAGAGAGATTGCCTAAATGGGGCAGTAGCTTCTGTCAGTAAGTCAGACACTACCTGAGCTTAGGTGACCTTTTGGGGCCCTGCCAGCTTCCGTGTAATCTTTTATTAGTGTACAGTTAGGAGTCTATTTTCAGTCCTAAATGCACAAACACAGGGTGTGATACTAAATTTTGCATAGAAGAAATCTTGTGCCTGTTGTATGGAAAAGTCCCTTTATACTTTAGTGTAGCCTACTTTTTTAATTAGGAAACATTTGTTAAGTATCTGACATCACTGGATGCAGCAATTGCCTATTTAGCAAAAGAATAATCACACTGGGTCACATGAAGGGTTCATCCAGCCTACTATCCATACTTGGCAGTGGTGAAAATCAGATGCCTAGAGAACAGTAAAAACAGAGCAAGCATATATGATACTTCCTGTGTATACTTACCAAACCTCCAGCTCTTTCCAGTTCGGAAACTTCCTCAGCCAGCTGTGGTTCTCTGCATATGAAATAAGCCTCAGTTGACTTCTTCTCCATGAAATTCTACAGTATCCCCTCTACCCCACTTAAACTTCTAACAATTTAAACATCTGTTGGCAAGGAGTTGCCATAGCAACTACACATTGCACAAATAATTCCTTTTGCTTGTTTTGAATTTGGCCTTTACTATCTTTATTTGATACCCTCTGGTTCTTGTATTGAAAAGTCGGTGAATATTTAATCCTGTCATTCATTTCACACCACCCCTGACTTTCTAGACCCTTATCATATCCTCTTCGAATTACCTCTTTTACAGGCTGAAGAGTCCTTGCTTACTTAGTCCTTTTTAATATAGAGGCTATTCCATACCACTGTGCCTCCGTGTTGCTTTTCTCAGAATGTTTTACAATCCTGATTCCTGTATCTTTTTTTTGAGATGAGGAAACCAGAACATGGCAGTTAAGATGTGGCCATATCATAGATTTGCATGCCTGCGTAAGTTTATTTCCCAGTAATTCCCAATATTTTATTCATTTTCTTGACCTCTTGTGAGCATTAAACCCCCATGAGGAATCTGTCATTAACCCCAAGATTGCTCTCCAGGTGGTTATGGTTGGTTCAAAGGCTGCAATTTTATACGTGAAGGTATGTCGATTCTGTGTTTTTTCACATGCATCATTTCATGTTTATCTGCATTTAAATTTCACCTGCTATTTTATTACCGGTTGACTACAAATCCTTTTTCTGCTCTTCAGTCAGCCTTCATCTTTGCTACTTTGAATATCTTAGTGTCATCAGCAAACTCTCCCACATCACTGCTGTCACGCACTTTTCCGTGTTGTTCTTGGACAAGTTGAACACAATAGGTCCCAGCACAGAACCCTGTGGAATTCCACTGGTCATCTTCCACCATTGCAGGAACTGCTAATTTACTCTGTTTTCCATCCTCTAATCATTTATCTATACCAGGACATTCTCCCTTACAGCATGACTGCTTAGTTTCACTAGGATTTTGGTGAGTGACTTTGTCAAAAGTCTCCTGGAAAGCCACATGGGTGATATCAGATAGGTCGTCTTTATGCATGTTTGTTTATCCCCTCAAAGAACTCAAGAATTGGGTAAGTCAGAACTTACGAGTCTTAAAGCTGATTGTGTTTATCCGACTGTCCACTAATTTTATTGTTCTTTTTTATGGTCTCTTCTAATTTATCTGGTACAGAAACCAGACTTGAATTTCACTTGGATCCTTTTCGTGTTTGTTACCCTTGCAGTCTTTAGGCATCAAGGCAGTTTTGAGAGGTTGCACATGACTGTTAGTAATTAAGCTATTTAATTAATTAGTTCTTTTAGAACTGTTGGGTGATTATACAGTCCTGGTGATTTGTTAGTTTGTTTTGTCAATTTGTTCCTTAAAATTGGTTGCGATCACTTCGGTTTTGGACTGATCCTCTGATGAGTCTTCCCTGGAGAAGGCTGAAGCATTGAGATCTCCCCAGTTGCTTTCGCAGTGGGCATGAAACAATGCAAAGAACTCATTTAGCTTCTCTGCAATGACTTTTTCTTCTCTGAATGCTCCTGTTTTATCCTGATCATCAATTAGTTCTGCAGATTCTGGCAAACCTCCTGGTCCTGATATGTTTGAAAAGATTTGTTATTATTTTTGCATCTCTTGCATCAGCTAGTAATTATAATTTGCATGCTGCTTTACCTGTTTGATTTAACAATCAGTTTGTCAGAAACAATTTATTAAATGAGGAATAGACTGATGTTGCCTTGTCATCCTCTCTAAGGAGATGTCTGCGTTCATTGGGTTCACTGTGCCTGGATCTGCCCAGCTTTCTTCCCAAATGCATCTACCAGGTAGTGGGTCCCAAATCAGTTTATAGACTTCTGTGAGCAAGCAGGCTTCTGCTTATGAGACTTTTTCTTGTCTCCCTCCAAGAAAAGGACTCATTTCCGGGCTGTTGAATGTCCTTTTTGCTCTTAGAATTACTGCAGTGAGGAAGGTTGTCACAGGTGGGGCCTGTAAATGCAGAGAATTTCTCCACTTTGTTTCTGGCTTTATTTATTAGGTGAAGGATTATCTGCATGCAGTGACTGGCCTTCCTGGCTGTTTTTTTGGCTGGCTTATGGAGAATTCTGTGATGAGCTCCCAGGAATCCACTATCTGTCTGTTTCAGTCAGTCATGTAACATTAAGTCATGTAATATCCCAAAGCAACCACAGGCTCTTAACAATAGTCTAATGTTTGCCTCTTAAATGCTTTGAGAGTATTATTGGTACTCTGCTCAGTGGCATCATAGTCTTACAAGATACCAAAGATTTTTTAAATTATTATTTTTATTGGGGGTGGTGGTGTGTTTCTGTATCCATAGCTTGCCTCTAAAGAAATGGTCATCAATGCTGACATAAGTGTTCTTTGTGTTTCGGTTACTCACTTTTCCCCTCTGGGCCATCCCTCATTTGGCCTGAGGACAGCTGTTTGTGTGACAGCGTGATACATCATGTCACAGAACTGACCCAGCTTCTAATAACCTTAAAACTGAAAAAAAAGAACCTCAGTCCTTTGCTGGGTTATCACCTGCATTGCTTTCCAGTCTAATTTGTTGAACAGCCACACAAGTAGTTCCTTGTTCACAAATACTGAGGAAACAATACAGGAGAGGAACCAAACTGTGAATGGAAAGGAGAGTGGGTGCTGTTTATGCCACCACTTCTGCTGAAATGCTTGTTAAGGTAACCCTACAAAGAACTTACATAGGTAATGTGGTTCTTTTCTCCTATGTTTACAAATACATATTTTCAGTTGTATTCCTCCTCCCTCTAGCCCAAAATTATAACAGTGCCTTGGACAATTTTAAAAAAGCTTTGAACAGAATATAGTAATTGACCATTAAAGAACAAAAATATAAGATTTTTCTCCTGTGTTTTGTGTGTGCACATGCATATTCATAACTGATCATTCATTCTCTCTGAATTAATTTTTTTTTTCAAGAAGGAAGTATCCATTTTAGGATAAATATTCTGACAACTCTGAAGGAATTTCCCTGCTGATAAATCTGAATAACCACAGAAGGTCAGCCTTT